>NW_017731678.1:1968968-1975774 GCF_001890085.2 Hipposideros armiger
TTTCTTGTTAAAAAAAGATTAAGAATTTCAAGACAGCAATAGCAGAGCATGAAACTAATTGCAGGGCTCTGCTGTGCTCAGGGTCCCATGAAGCCCACTGGCCATCATGGCTAAAACAGTGTCTGGCATAGAGCAGGCTTGGAATAAACATTTGTGAAGAACAGAAAGGAAGGAAAGAGGGGAGGAAGAACAGGCAGAATGCAATGAGAAGTCTTGAAAAGAGTGCCTTCAGCTGGACTTGATAAGGCAGCAATGATTCCCTGAGACCGTCTAGTTAAGTTGAGTTGCGGGGGAGAAGTAGGAAATTCCCAGGAAGCAGTAGAAGGGAATTCCTTCTTCCTCAGAAGGGAGCACATGTACAAAATCCCAGGAGAAGAGGGAGAACCCGGCTCCTGGAGGAACCAGTGGTCGTAGTTGGTCATAAAATTAATTTGATAAGTGTGAACCCACATTTTTAAAAAAGAAAAGGGTAAATATTAGAGTGCATTCTTTATTTCTCCATAAAATTTTATCTGATATATTATACAATGTATGCATGTATGTATACTGGATCACAATGTAAAATGCTGAAAATCGGGGTGGCTGGTTGCTCAGGTGGTTAGAGCTCAGGCTCATAACACCAAGGTTGCTGGTTTGCTTTCACATGGGCCAAGGAGCTGCGCCCTCCACAACTAGATGGAAGACAACTACTTGACTTGGAGCTGATGCTGGAAAAACACTGTTCCCCAATAAAATTTCTTAAAAAAAAAAAATGCTGAAAATTATTTACTGGGCTAAGGTAAAAAAAAAATCACAAAAGGCCTTAGGCTAAAGCAGGGGAGGAACGTGATGGGAGTAGGAATGGGGAGAAAAGAGGGGGTGAGCAGTGAATCAAAGATAAGACTGGAGAAGCAACACGAATTAGTTCAAGAAGGGCCTCGCAAGCTTTATTAAAAATTTAGATGTCACTCTGATGGCATTAAGAAGTCACTAGATTTTAAAGAAGAGTAACACAATCAGATTACACTAAAAAAAAAAAAAAAGATTAGCTACCAGTTGGAATAAATTCCCCACTCTGCAGCGAATTTTAACACTCCATGGTTAAAAACCTTAATGGCAGTGGGTTGCCATGGGCTACCGTATGTAGCCGGCAGCCAGCGTGAGCGGCCGTCCAGAAGCCGGCTACTGATCTGCCTCGCAGGGAAGAGCGCAATGATGGTGCCAACTTGGGCCAGTGAAGCAACGTCCTCCACAACGAGACGGAAGAACAAAACGACAGCGACTTGTCTGTTCCCCTTCCCCCAATTCCCCAGCGCTGTTCCGATCCTCCCAATTCCCCAATAAAAATCTTTAAAAAAAACCCCAAAAAAACCCCAACCTTAATTGCCATCCAACAGCCCTTAGAATAAAAAGCTAAATCTCCACCTGGTTTATAGGTCCCGTCTAGATCTGAGAGGCCAGACCTCACTGGGCTAACTCCCACCTTACCCACCTGAGCCCAGAAATCTAGTTCTTTGCTTTCTTCTGGACATCATTCAACCTCTCCCAATCTTGCACGGGGAACATTTTTGTCCCAGTGCCCGCCTGCTTGCCCTCTGCTTGGTGAAACCCTTCTCAGCCTTGTAGCTCAGGTACAAGACCCTTTGGGCTCCTCAGGGAGCCTTTCTCTGAGCTCCCAGACTTTCCCTTCCTCTGTAATGAGATCAGGAAACTATCACGTTCATCATTTGAATTACTCATTTCACGTCTCTGTCCCCACTAGGCAGAGGCAGAGACTGTCTTTAGGGTCTCATTGTAGCATCCAACATGAGAGCTGTCCATAGAAGCATTTAATAGATATGTTCAAAGAGTGGATATAAGCAAATAGTGGGAAACATACCTCCTGGAAGCAAGGGTTCCCATTAAATGAATATATATATACTTTAACAATGCGGATGAGATGAAAGGAAGTGGAGATGGAGAGGAATGGGCAACTGCAAGAGCTATTTGGGATGTGCAAATGACAGGATGCTAGTTATGCTTTACATGCAGAGCTAATTGCATTTTACCTGGCTGCTCAGGGCCTTCTCCCCCACTGGTTTATTCCTACAGCACCACCATAAAACTCCATTTAGCTAAAGCAACGGGAGAATTGTGGCCCTAAAGAATTTATGAATCTTGAGCTACTTAAGACTAATGTAACTTCTTTATTATTCTAGTAAGTACCACCCTCCCTCCTACACATACACCCAGGCAAAGCAAGAGAGAAACCAAATGCTAATTTTCCTACTTCAGAAAATATAGCAGCTCAGACTTTGGATGAGGCTAGGTATCTTTCATTTCTCAGTACCTCCCTTGAAATGTAATGTGTGTCCTTGAGAGATTTCCATGTGCTTACCTTAACTGGTCCATAACTTACTTGGTCCATATCAGCATATCTGCAGCTCACACTAATGGGAATATCAAAAGACCCAACCTTGAGGCTTCCCATTAGTCCTTAGGCACAAACAGGCCTTTCTCCTCATAGCACTGAAAAAGGAACTTCAATCTTCATCTGGGCCTCCAGGAAAGACACTAAGAGACACTTATTCGTGAACCCCAGAAACACTTCTCATATTGGCTCTGCTCCCAAATTCTCTAGCCCCCTCAATCTACTCTACACCTTCTTTCTTACCAAATCCCCCTGAAATTCTCTTTCCACTCCCCACAAACTTGTGATTTTTTTTTNGGCGACTGATCTGCCTCGCCTGGGAAGAGCACAATGATGGTGCCAGCTTGGCCAGTGAAGCAACGTCCTCCACAACTAGACTGAAGAACAAAACGACAGCAACTTGTCTGTTGCCCTTCGCCCAATTCCCCAGGGCTGTTCCCATCCCCCAACTCCCCAATAAAAATCTTTAAAAATAAATAAATAAATAAAATAAAGAAAAACGGTGGTTTTGGGGAAGTTCATTGAACTTGCCCAAGGTCACACGGTGGTGAGTGGCAGAACTAGGAAATGAACCCCAGCAACCTGATTCCAGGGCCCTTACTCTTAACCACAATACCACCTTTTCCCAAGCGATAGAGCAAGCCCAAAACACAGGCCTAAAGAGAAGACTGAAAGTCAGATGCCAGAGGAACTAACTGTAAATTTAAAAATCAGGAGCAGAATGATAAACAAGAGACAGAGCTAAATCCCTAGAATCAGAAGTAATAGTGTGACAAGCATACAAGCCAGCACAGGAGAGGTGGGAATGAGGCTGTGACCAGGGACAGACATGCTCAGACGGCCATAGCTCATCCTTAGAAGCTGGGGGAGACGTGTTCTCTGCGTGTATCTGGAAAAGAGCTAAAAATGAACTCGTTCTGGAAGTTATGATAGACAAGAAGCAGATACAGGTTATGGATTTTGTACCATTATTGTGCTACCAGCACCCTCATTGGGCTGATGGCCAGGAGAGAATCTGATACAAAAGAATCGTTGAATTCACAAGAAATGATCAAAACCCAATACAGAATATAATATAGGGGATTAAAATTCTTTGTTTTTTCTTTTAAGGGTTTTCATTTAGAATGCAATTAATATTTGCTACATATATACTGGTCCTGCTGGGTCCAGACTCACTATGTGACTTTAGGTAAATTGGTTCACCTCTCCATGCTTGTTGCTTCAGTCTTCTCTGTACCGCATGAAGCATGTGTTAATATTTTAGGGAACAATAATAACACAAACCTTAGAGGGTTGTGAGAATTAAAAGAGATAGACATGTAAAGCACTTAGAACAGTGCCTAGCATATAGTAAATATGTCATATATATTTATTATAATCCTTATTATTATTATTATAAAGAAGTTAAAGGCATGCATCACAGATATAAAAGATTAGGCTGCTTTGTCTTTTATTACGTATGAGCTGACCCTCCTTAAGCACTGTAAACTAATCTGTCATGAATAAGAAAAAAATGTTTGATGAAGTTAAAGTTTATGGGAGAGTGGTTAAGACAGCATTTCAAGAATTCAAAATAAATTTTGTAGCTAAATTGTCATCAAATAGGAAACCATTATTTTGAAGAATGTAAAAGGTCATGTGGAAAATCAGGACCAGTAAACAAGGCTATGTGGTTGCCACAATGTTTGAGGCAGACAAATTGAAACAATCCAAGAAGAATGACAAAATGTTATCATTAAAGCCAGTCCAATCCAGATGACAGTGTGTGTTATCCATATCAAGGTGACAAGTCCAGCCAAATGTTCACTGTATCTGAGGTTGAGTCACATTAACAGCCAACTGGTAGGAGGCTAAACATTTGTTATTTCCCTCCAAACAAAAAGTAGAAAAGAAACACACATTAAAATAATTCTGTGAATGAAATTAATTTGTTTTACCTTGACATTTTTACCAAGATTCGTCTTAAGAAGACTCCTACTGTGGTGTTGAGAGAATGATACAAGCGCAGAACTCTCTCCTACTTCTTGATTCCAAGTTGATTGTCAGCCCAAGTGCTGGCAGACTGCAGACTTCTTCAGTAGAAAAACAATATGACTTTACCACAGTGCATGGCCCATGATAAATGAAGGAAATCCCATGATCCCAGGCTGTCTCTCTAAATAAAGAAGAGAAAGTTACATTGAATGAGGTATAAGAAAAATAAAGAAAATTCAAGATCTGAAAGATGCAAAGGATGTGGACTATTAGGAAATTATTTAGAAGGAGACATACACTAAAACACATGGACTGGACATAATTTATTCAGTCACTGGTTTGTTCAACAAACCCACGAATTCCTAGCTGTCTTACCTCAGACAAGGAACACCACCACTCTAATTGGTGCTCTTAATTAGAGCACCAATTGGATCTTAATTGGTTTATTTTACCAATTATAGTGTTTACCAAGAATTTGTAGTGGCCTCTACTCATAGGATTGTTTGAAGTACGGGGAAATGCACAAAGTGTTTAGAACAGCACATGGCATGAAAATTAAAACTCCATGAATGAGTATTAGCCATTATCACTGTTGTTATTTCTTAGACTTAACGATAACCCACAGGGCTAGAAACTAGACCCTAACGGCCTTGGGTAGACGGGACAGCAGGAACAAAACTCATCCTTGTGGAATGTGCCTGCAGTCAGTTTCCTAGTCGTAGAGGCTAAGTCAACCTCTGGACAAGGAGCCCTTGGGCCAGCAGATGCCCTTTTCTCCAGCACCTCCCCCCCGGCCCTGTATGCACCCCATTTCTCCAGAGAAGCTGAACCCAGTGGTCACAAGTTGAGAGAACATGAGCACATCCTACCTGAGAAGCCACGCCTGATCCTGCTTACTTATGTGTGTTATCTCGCCAGTGAGGGCACTGGGATTTAATACAAGTCTAAAAGATCAACAGAGGGGACATCCAAAAAAGGAAATCCAAACCTGGGTTTCAGAAGAAAGTACCTGTGATTATTTCAAAAAGAGAGAACCAGCAAGGGAGTCTGTCTTTGAGGCTGCAACAAACTGCCACTGCCTAACTATCTACCGGAAAGCCAGCAGGGAGGAGAGATGAAAAGAAATAAGGAGACATTTGAGGGCAGCCCTTTTGAAACTATTCCATGGAAGCTCACGCAGAATTAAAATTCCATGATAACTATATACTACTGCATGATGGAATATCTTAATATAGCAAAATGCTACTAGATAGGTGTATTTTAGTATGCCTATATTATTAATTGAGGACTGATAAAATCTGAAACCTTAATCTGTGATATAGAAAATAAGGTTTTGCAAAAGAATTTTTAATCTAGAAAATGAAATGGCCACAGGATGGCAGTAAAAGGTAAGAGATAAGCATAGGCTGTGTATTTTATTAACCCTTAAAAGCCTTTAGTACTTAAGAGATACAAAAACTTCAAGTGCATGAATACAACCTGTATACCATTCTTAAAATGAGATACAGAAACAAACAAGAAATCCTAAGTACTAGAGTTCTTTGACTAAAATTTGGTTTCCCCAGGTAAAATAAAGCCCAATTTATGATTGTGATATCTCGAAGAGTCTGGGCCTACTACTCCTCTATCTTCAAGTTTGAACCACCATTGTTAGAGATAAATTATAGAGTATCTAAGTTATATTTTAAAGGAAATTCAAAAGCCTAAGGCAAGCTTGCCATGTCAGTGTCCCTTGAGATTTCAACTCCTGCCCTTCCTCTGCCCTCATCCCATTTCCAAAGCCATTAATATTCTTAAAAAAAAAAAAATTAAAGGTCCCCAGCTCACTTTGAAAACGATCCTTGAATTAAGAATCTTAGTTGAAGTCATCTTTTGGGTGAATGTAAATGAAACTCACTAACATGATTCAAATTGTAACTCTTCTAAAGTTATAACTTCAGGGTTGAGGGGCAAATAGCTAGTGCGTGTGAAATCTTGTTGAAAAGTATCAAGGATAGCCTTGCTCAGGGAAGCCACATATTATAGGACAAAGGCTGGTTGCATCATATGTGTTCACTAATTCGTTCTACAGACTTGTTAGTGTATGCAAGGTGCCAGGCAGCATAACATGTGCTGGAGATGGTGGTCGGAAGGAGTATCTGCCCTCAAGGATCTTACAATCTCACTGGGATGATAGATAGGTAAATAGTACAGGGTGACAACTGCTAAGCTAAGAGGTCAGTCAGGACACAGTAAGCACTAGAAATGTGAACCTGATGAAGGTAGGAATTTGGGTCTGTTTTGTTCATTATCTCATGCAAGAACAGTTACATAATTTGTGAGGCCCAATACAAATTGCAAACATGGAGTTTCTTGTTAAAAAAAGATTAAGAATTTCAAGACAGCAATAGCAGAGCATGAAACTAATTGCAGGGCTCTGCTGTGCTCAGGGTCCCATGAAGCC
>NW_017731678.1:1982859-1988958 GCF_001890085.2 Hipposideros armiger
AAAAAAAAAAAAAGATACTGGTGGTGATAACTCTTATTGTGGGCAATACCCACTAATTTAAATGTATTAAGAGAAAGGCAGAAGTTTCTTTTGAGCCTGCAGGGTCTCAAGTGCCTTCACCTCAAAAATCATCCACATGCCAAAGTGGCACATCTTGGGGAGGCCTGTTCCGAACCCCTTCAGTGGTTAGGATTTTAACATATGAATTTTGAGGGGATGCAACATTCAGTCCATAGCAGGTAACAATAACAGAAGAAATATGGAAATGTCTCAGTGCTCTTACAGATTATCTTAGAGATGGAGGCAAACCCAGGTTGAACACAAAGCAAATGCTTTATCATCAGCCCCTGAATTGTCAGGGTTACTACTCGGGTTGTTTTTTACCTGTTGGAGCTAGGGGTATAAGTAAATGAGCGAGGAAGACCTAAAAGGTGTTTCTGAATATATGGTGGGAGGGGTTGAGGCTGTGACAAATTAGAGAGAATTTGGCCCATTTAAATATGACAGAGCTATTTCGGCTCCAGCCTTGTGAGAATTTAGTTTTGCCAAATTCACTGTTATTTAACGGTAATAGAGTAATAAAGGTTTTTATGTGAAGTTGCCCTATGATTAAATATTGGTTCAAAACAATATATAAAATACTCTCCAGGCCAAACAAACATGGCTAAAAACCAATTTTATTTCACAGGCCACTAAATTTTAGCCTCTTTCCCACTGTGACGCCTTTCCCAGAGATACTTACATTGTAATGGCTTGTAAACCTTTAAAAGGAAAAACTCTGGCAAGTTAGATTTTCAGAGTAAAAAAAGGGAGCATATTGGACATTGTACCTTCTCAGTGCCCCCTAAATCTTAAGCGTACATGATAGTTTGTTCTAACTAGGTCTAAGTCCAATCTTGATTGGAAAATATAGCCTAAATGAACACTTCGATTTTCTACAAGAATAACATTCATCTTCCATAGTGGTTTTATTTCATCACATGTAAGGAAGTGCACAGTCATTATTTTTGGTAAGAATACCAATTTTATTTAAAAAGTAAAGCTCCTAGCTAAAAGGAGCTTTTCCCCAGTTGGTGTATTTTAAGAATGACAAGCCTCCCAGGTTTACCCCAGACCTCACATTTGGCTGGTCATGGACTATCTGTGCTGTCAGTCATGACCCCTAATTTAAAAGGTAGCAGTATAAAGGAAAAAGTAATTATCTGTTCAAGGCCTGATTCTAAGGCTTAAATGCTTGGATGGCTCCCAAAAATTCCACTGGGAACCACAGGCACAGAAGTGCTAAAGCATCTCATCTCTCCCGTTGAAAAGTTAAAATAGGGCATCTTATCACCATGGTTACAGAGTTCTGTGGGTTGTCTGGGTCCCTTACTAACCACAAAGATCAGTTAAGTGACTAACAGGGAATCTGAACTGCAAGCTGCACTGACAAGCTGGTCGCATCAGAGTTGCTCCCAGGCAGCCTGAGGCATCTCGGTGACACATAGACTTCCACCTGTCAGGTTTACACAAGAAAAACACATTTTAAACACGTTTTCCAATACTCATAGTCACAAAAATCAATGCGAAATTGCGCTTATTTAAAAAATTAACTGGAAGATACAAATATTCATTAAAATATGTATAGAGGATAATTTGCATTTATATTCCCGGGNTTTTTTTTTCTTTTTCTTGTTAAAAAAAGAAGAAACAACAGGCCAAAATGGAGTCACTTTTACTAAACCACACCCACACCAAAACTTAAAAACTGACCTCATTGTAGTTTCAGCCTCTCCCAAGAGTGGAATTTTAAACCAATCGCTCTGGAATTTTCTGGTTAACACCAATGAGGTAAACTGTCACACAGACCATCTCCACACACCATCCCCCAAAGAAAAGGCAATCTGCATGATAAAAACTCTTCCATTCCCTTCCTCCCCAAAGAAGATATCCTGGTCTAAGAATAAATTTTTCTTTTCTTTCAACAGCTCCCTTGCACCACCCTTCCTATACAAATGTAGACAAACGAGCCACACACTAAACCTGACAAGCTCAGGGGAAACCTGCATGGCAGGCCCTACAAACTCAGAGGCTGAAATTAACCACATAAGATGGTCTGAACATAAAAATTCCTAACTAAAAGTGGGTCATGGAGGGTGGTCACATCCTTAGCTGGTCGGCTTCCTTGACAAAGGTCAATCTTTACCTTAAGTGAGATTGTCTATTGTCTTTTTGCACCTGAGATAACATACCCTTGGAATGTCTGAGTAATGCCTTCTTTCAGACCCCTCCGGGCACAACCCACTACACCAGACAATGAGACCACAGAGCCCCTCATTGTTATCTTGTTCCCCAAATACCATCTCTCTGTGCTGTAAATGTTAATTATTATCTATCCTGTACCCACCAATGTAAAAGAAGTACCTTTCCATTTTGTTTTTTATCTAATCCCAGAGATTTCCCAGCTTTGCTTTCTCCCATCCCTTAATCTACCACCAGTGGATTTCATGTAACCCTCCTTACGACTCCTCCATAGATTCTAATGTATAAAATAAGCTGCAAAATTGCCATTCTCTAGAGCATTTTCTTAATCTGTTGAGATTTTGCTACCCGGCAATTGTGTTCAGTTTGGCTCAAATAAACTCCTTAAAGTTCTCTACTGGTTTGGACTTTTCTTACATCAACACAAACCTTCCATTTTTGGATAACTCCTTGGAGCACCGTTCTAGTTGCTAGATGGGATGCTGCCCAATTCATGAATTGCTTAATAAAGCCCATTAGATCTTCAAATTTACTTGGTTAAATTTTTTTTTTTTAACACTCCACTTTTTGTTTTATAGACTTCGCTTCTCTTACCAAGAACCTTTCCCCTTGTCTTTTCACCTCGAGGGGCCTGTTGAAGACTCCCTTGTATGGCTGAAGGTTTGGTAGATCCACAAAGGCTCCCTCCCAGCTCTAGGGTTTGGTAGGTGCTGATAACAAATTTAGGCTCCTCTCACACCCAGTCCTCTGCTGATGTTTATCAGCTGAGTTTCAGCACCATTATGTTGTCTTTTCCAATTATCTGCTCAGTAGCAGGCCATCCTCTTAAGTTCAGGGGAGGGTGGGAGCAGAGGTAAAATAAGTGAGCACATACTTTTCCCTTTCGTGGGTGGGGACAGGAGAAAGGCTTGGGAATACTCCAAATGAATCAGATTGTGCATAAAACTAAGTATAGACTCTTTAAGCATATCTATTTTATGTAATAATAAAGCCAAATCAAACTTACACATTCTATTTTAAATACTAAAAAGCAATAACATTCAAACTTACCACATTAATTTAATGTGAAAATTGAAATTGTTTTGCTAAATCTAAGTTACCACATCTATTAGCACATAATGGCTTTGAGTTTGTGATATATATATGATCCTGTGCTAGGTGATGACTTAGTTTTGTCACCACTACTCTATTCAAGCTACTGTTCGGCAAAATAATTATTTCTGCTGTGCACAAATGATGTTTGCTTGGACTTCACTTGACAAGAATGCTTAATCTATATATTAAGTCTTCTGTTTTTTTTTCATCAGCCTGTGATGATTAAAGTGGTATATTAGGGGCCAAGATAATTAAAAACACAAATAAAAAAGGCATCAAAGAAATTGAGAGGTAGTTTTCAATTAGAAGATGGTTCAGGGGATCCCAAGTATGCAAATACTAATTTTTTAGATTAACAACAAAATGAATACATAGTCTTTTTCCATTTCTTATGATTCCTCAGAGTTCTTGAGGCCCCAGAGGTCTTAAGAAATATACCTCTAGGGCCCTGCATGGTGACTACCTGCCCTAATATTAACATAACGCTTCTGTTTTAGCCTTCCTTATTCACTTCCTCAGTAGTGAAAATAACCAGATCAGTTGTGACACCCAGCTTTTAGGAAGAAGGACTATCCAAAAGCTGTCCCCCAAAAGTTCTGAAGTTCCATGTAGCCCTCCGTCCTCTTTCTGAATTCAGGGCATTTATTAATTATAACAACTGGCAATTCTTCATTGAAACTTTGTCTGTTTATTGCACTATCAATTGTTATTATTTGATTAGTTAATGCCTGGTTTCTACTAGATATGATCTCCATTATCATCCCAAAGACCAGGAACCAGCATCTTGTTCTAAATTTTATTTGGATCCTCTCACTATCTAGGGACATAACATCCATGCTGATTGCTAGAAAAGTGTATCATTTTTTTAATCATTTTGTGTTCTTTTTCAGGCACCCACACAGTCCTCCTTCGGTCTTTGTGTGGTATTGCTTGGTAATTCCCCTTGACTCTGCCAATAATAGTCATTTACAGTGTGTCAATTTGGATCTTCTGAGAAGTAGATGTCAAAACAGGACTAGACATGCAAGGGATTTATTGGAGGAATTGTTTGTGAAGGAAAAGAAGTCAGGGAGAAACTTCAGACCATGATATAGGTCTGACATCTGTGCAAGGAGCGAGGGATGGAGGGATTAGGTAGAAAGAGCCTGAGATAGAAGCACAGATCTTAGAAAGTCTCAGTCAGCAAATGGGGTGTCCCCACTTGGAAATTTGAGCTAGTTCTGATCCTTAAACTGTGATGAGTGATTGGATGGATGCAGCTTATGAAGCGTGGTCTCATATCCTTACAGTGGTGGATCTAAAGATATAATGGCTGGGCTGTCAGTTCACTATGCTCCCCATTAAAGATTCTCTTAAGGGGACATTGGAGCGATACACTTCCGTGACCACCACAAATATAGCTTAGTGTGAATGAGTATAACTCCAAGTGTTTATGCTTCCAAGGATGTTTGCATATAAACTCTTATATGCAAATATCTACATTTTAAGCTTTATTACAAATTATAAAATAAACATCATATTTCTGAAACCATTGAACATATGAGTGATTTAGATAAAGAGGATGTTAGAGACCTTTGATAAACTCCTAAGATTCTTAAGACTTCCAAGGAAGAAAGAAATCTATTTCCCACACTTGCCTTCCCAGTCTTAAAGCATCTCCAGACTATGCCCAGGGCTTCTGCTCTCAGGTAAAACTCTTAACTAAACAGTGCCTCTCCTATGGAGAATGAGATTTGAGACTAGATTACTCAACATTTTCCCACACCAATTAAGTTTACAGAATAAGTTCCATGTCTCAACTCATTTTTGCTGCATTATCCAGGTACAACTACAATGTGTTCCTAGTTGAGTTAATATTTAACAACTTGGCAGAAACTCAAACGTTCAATTCCAGTCAGCCTCAACTAAAAGTAGAATTTCTCCGTCCCATCTGTGAGTGTTTGTGTGTGCATGTGTGCTTGTGCTAGAAATAGAAATAGTAAGAGTTTTTGAGTAAATTCTTGAAGAACAATGTATTAGAAATACATACTTTATTTGATTTCTTTGGTTTGTTTGTTTTCTGATAATATTCCACAGGGAGAATGGGGTTAGTGTGTCAGTCAGTTAGGGCTGCTATAACAGAATAACATATAGACTGGATGGCTTAAACATTAAACATTTGTTTTTCACAGTTCTAGAGGCTGGAAGTCCGAGATCAGGATGCCAGCACGGTCAGGTTCTTAGTGAGAATCTTCTTCCTAATTTACATTGATGGCAGCCCTCTTGCTGTATCTTCACATTACACAGAGGGATCTAGCCCTTTGGTCTCTTCTTCTAAGGATGCTAATCCCATCATGATCTCATCTAAACCTAATTATCTCCAAAGGCCCCATCACCAAATATCACATTGGAGGTGTAGGGAAGGAGAAAACTTTCCTCTACCCTTATAGGTTCTTCCAGCTGGTCTAATCATCAAATTGTCATAAGACAGATTAACAAGAGGAAATAACCAAATTTAATTACATATGTATGTATGGGAACCCCACATACATGAGGGGTTCAGAGATAGAAAAGGAAAATGAGGCGCATATGACATTCTGAGACAAGGATGAGGTAAGATGCTTTGGGACTTCAAAGGGGAGGAAAGTCATTCACAGAACCGTAAGAAGAGCAGATATTCAGTAATTAGAAGTTTGCCCTGTCCTATAGATATCTCATAAAAAGATACTGGTGGGCCGGCCGAGTGGCGCGATGGTTAAGAACTCGCTTGGGATGCCAGAGGGC
>NW_017731678.1:1991113-1993962 GCF_001890085.2 Hipposideros armiger
CCACATTTAATTATGTATGGACACATGCGGGCTCCATGAGAATATGGAAGAACCAGGACAAATTGTAGTTAAGGCTTACATGTCATCTTGAGCTCGGAGAAAGGGAGACTGGGGGCTTGTAATTTGGGACTTCAAAAGGGAGGAGGAAGGCAATTCACATGGAGATGAAAAGCAAATGTTTGGTAAACAAATGTTTGCTGGGCCATCTTTAACAATGGGACACAGAGAGGACTCTAATCAGAGGGACTTACTAAGTTCCTCCCTGTCTATCACACTTAGTTCATATTAAGCTATAGTTATCTATGATGATAGCTCCCTTCCTGGTGCAGTTCCTCTATCTAAATTATTGTATTTTAGGCAGTTAGGGGGAAGGCAAAACTTTTTTTCTTGAGACTTTTGTTTCTTAAAAATAACCAGCTTAAAATAATATCTCATAGAGGCATATTTGGGGGTGGCAAACTCTGTTCCCCTTCATATTTATTACATGTATTTAAGATTAAAAAAAGTAAATTGAACCGGAGAGTAGCAGAATATATGGTCTTCCCTAAAAATACTAATGTAGGTGAATGTGTTCGTTCAGCTAACTTGTAGTGGGTACCTTCTAGGTGATACACATTGTGCTAGATGTTGTGGATGACACAAACAAGAACAGGGCAAAGTCCCTACCTTCAAATCACTCAGAAACTAATTAGAGATTCATAAATAGAAAAATTATTGGCCAGCATAATAAATGCTATACAAATGTTAGCTTCAAATTGTTATGGGATCCAAGAGGAAAGAATAATCGTTCGGGGGAGTCCAGGGAGGCCTCCAGGTGGAAAGGACATTTGAGCTGGTTCTGGACGGAGGAGCCGGCAGAGGAAAGGCCCAGCGGGGAAAGGGCGCCACCTGCAGGCAGTGATGGTAAGGCCATTGCAGCGGGAGCTCCCTAGTCCTCGCTGCAGGAGCAGAAGCCGAGGTACGGGAGGTTATTTGGAGCTAAAACAGGCAAAGCCTTTCATACTGGATTTAATACTGTAGGCAACAGGGAGCAAGTGGGACTTGAATCAGAAAGCGCGATTACCAGCTTTTATCTCAGTCTCCTCCGCTGCCGTATGGAGAAAGAACGAGAATAGGTAGAGACCCATATGAAATGCAGAATGAGCATACTGCACTGAATGCTCCAGCCTCCTTGTTGTTCAAAAAACTCATCCTTTTTTCAATATATATTCATAAGAGAAATTTCTGAAAATATACAGAGCAATTTCTAGTAGAATGTATCCACATCCCCAAGGATTTTGTGGATAGAAAAAGCATCTCATGTGATAACTTTGTATATTCTCTCATGAGAGAATGGGTTTAATTAATCACTTTTTCAGAATGCTGAGGTTTAAAGATTTGTTTGACTCTCATGCATTTTGCATCTCAGGTCCTTGAAAATATGGCCTTGCATATAGCTCAAAGAAGTGGAGATTGAAGATTTCCAAAAGAAAAAAAATATATCGTACTCCTTTGGAAATAAATTAATTATGGTATCTATAACATAATCTTAGGAAGAGAAACACGCAAAAAGAAATAATGCTCCAGAATAAAAAGGGGAAATGAAAAAAAACAACAAAAAGGAATCCAAGGAGAGTCTGAAACTGTGCTGTGCAGCGTTCCCTGGGTAACAGTAAATATTTCCTACCTTCCTCCTCCACCACCCCTGATTTGTCATGAAACTTAGACAACATTTAATCACAGCTGCACACACCGCTAATCATCAGTACACACAACCCAGAAGCTTTTGTCGTCCATGGGAGCCCAAGGCAAAAAGAATCCTCTAGAATTATAGGAATAGGACTTCACTCATAGCCCTGTAATTATTTCCAGCTGATTCCACAGAGAAGATTACTAAATTTAATGTGGGAAAAAAGACGTGGTTTTAACCATATCTCTTGGTACTATGCTAATCATTCACGTGCATTATCTATTATAGCAATACAACATCCTATTTTTCTCATTTTACAGGTAATACCCCTAGAGAAGATAAGTAACATCCCTGAACTCATACAGCTGGTAAGTGGCCCAAACTGGATTGGACCTATAGCTTCTGGTTCCAAAGCTTGTGCTCTTATCAAAGAGATCTACCAACATAAGAAGGAATGCCAAGTGCCAGCTGAGTAAGACAAGCAGTAAATTCCATAGTTTTTGGAAAGAGAGCCCTTCCCCCATCTCACCCCGGGCAAAAAGTCAGGCAAAAAGTCAAATACCTGCTGAAAAGGCTGTAAATTTGGCTCTCTGGTCCCTAGCAGCCAATACCACCCTCCGTCCCCTGCTGCCCAAGCCATCAATTCAGTGAGCCTATAAGACAAAACCAACCATTTTATTGAGAAACTAAAAATTAATTTCTGGTAGTGGATAGAACAATAATAGCTAACATTTATTGGTTATCATGTGCAACTTCAGGGCTTAATTAATTTACGTGTGTTTTCTCATTTGATGATGACACTAACCCCATGAGATAGGTACTATTATAGTCTCCATTTTACAGATAACGAACACTGGGCCTTATCTGTAAGAGACCTTAAGTGGATTTCCCCAAAGCACATAACCAGCAAGTGGGGCTGGCAGCCTCCAATTCAGGCAAATTCTTTGCCTCCCTCGCGCCCACGAACTTTAACACTATGTTGTATCTGAAATAAATTTTCCTTGTAAATCCTCAAAAAAATAGACCAAGCAATGTAGAACAGTGAACCTCAAGCTTCAATACATATATAAACCACTGGGGTTCAGTATGTTTGGGGCGGGTCTTGACATTTTGCATTTCTAAACTGCTCCCAGGAGACACTCATGCATCTGGCAGGACCGCCCTACAGTCAGCAAAGCTA
>NW_017731678.1:1995052-1996013 GCF_001890085.2 Hipposideros armiger
AAAAAAGGCCAAAGCAGGGGTGGGGGGAATTCAGAGGGAAAGGGTCTCTTGTTTTCATGCCTAGAAAAGAGATTTTTCTAAAATAACTGCTACATGGCAGCATCCAAAATAAAGAACGTCTCTTTTCAATTAACAAAGGATGGGAAGGAGCTTTTCTCAGGCTGCTGCTTCAGAGCCCACAATTTTTTTTTAAACAAAGCTGCCTATGTTCAACCACTATTTTGCTTTTAATTTAGAATCTGCTGCCGAGAGAACGTCAATATCTAAGCACATGCAAGATATTGCATTTTTTTAAGTGAACCATTTAGCAAGGTAGTAATGAGTTATAGAGTTTAGTTAATTACTCCAGTAGTTTGTTGGGTTTAATCCTCATCACCGTTGCCTTGATAAATCAGCTGGATCTTCTTATGCCTGTTTCTTTACTTATAAAGTAACTACGATTATATTGTTGTGCTCTCTTGCAATTTAATTCTGGGGCATGGTCCCTTTATCTAATGTGTAGTTTGTCATCTCATTATGCATAGAACCTATAGATTCTGTAGATTCCAAGTCATCTGTGTGATTACACTGGGAAAGAAGGGAACGAACAACTTCCATTTTTCTCCTTCAGTAATGCAAACCCAATACTTGCCAAAAGGAACTGAAGCAATGTGAGAGCAAAATGAATTTTTTAAAAATCCCTTCCCTGCAAATAATATATAGTTCTGGTTTCTCAGTTTCACGGTGCTTTAGAATTCAGAGCCAAGGAAAGCCACAAACTGAGTGAGGTGTCTAACAAACTCCTGGGTCATCAGTTACGGGAGGGACAGTCACAGCAGTATATTCAGGTAGTGTACCCTGGGAAGCTTTTACAATTTGAGGGTTCCCTTTAGAAAAAATTCAAACTTGTGAATTCAGAAATGAGTATAAATGTATCAGGAAATAAGTCACAACAAATAACGAATTCAAACCTGACAAAATA
>NW_017731678.1:1999301-2000311 GCF_001890085.2 Hipposideros armiger
TCCATCCAATTTCTTTCTTATTTCTTGCTTTTCTCCCTTGAATCTTCCCTCAACTACAGAAAGAAAGGTAGAAGCAGAGCTTTGGATTCAAGAAATCCTGATCTATCCCACTTTATGCTTTTGCATGAAAGGTTAGGCTTCACCCTGAACGGATTGGCAGGTAATGCCCTATTTAACAGTCAGGTAGCATAAAAATTAAAATGGAAGGTATTTTACAGTGAGTCCTATATAGTCTTTCTAATTGTAGTTATGCTTTTCCTATTACTTTATTTTAGCAAAAAACTGTTAGAAGGCATATTAGCACTCTAAAAAAAACCTAAATCAATGTTAGTTACAGATGATAATAGAAGTCAACTGAAGGAATTTTTAAATCTTTTTATTTAAGTGTAGTTGGTATTAAATATTATATTAGTTACATTAGTTTCAGGTGTGCAACATAGAGATTTGACATTTTTATACCTTACAGTGTGATCACTCCACTGATTCTAGAAGTCATCTGTCACTATGAAAATTTATCACAATATTATTGACTATATTCCCCTTCAACCTTTTCACCCATCCTTCACTCCCATCTCCTCTGGTAACTATCCCTTTCATCTCTGTTTCTGTAAGTATGTTTTTTATTTGTTTTGTTTTTTTAGTTCCACATGCAAGTGAAATCATATAGTATTTGTCTTTCTCTGCCTGACTTTTTTCACTTAGCATAATACCCTCTAGACCCATCCATGTTTTCCCAAATGGCAAGATTCCATTCTTTTTTATTGCTGCATAATATTCCATTGTGCATGCGCACATGTGTGTATGTACAAGACTGACAATTAAGTTCGTGAACTTTGGCACAACCATGCTGCTAACCTTTTTTGCTATCATAGAGATTATTCATTATGAATTTGTACCAAATGAACAAACAGTTAACCAAGTTTACTATTTGGAAGTGCTGAAAGGGCTATTTGAAAAAGACAACCTGAACTTTTCACCAACAATTTATGGCTCTTCTATCATGACAATGC
>NW_017731678.1:2002146-2003330 GCF_001890085.2 Hipposideros armiger
CATCTGTAAAATGGGAATGATAATACTACCCACCTCGTAAGGTTTTTATAACTAAAGAATGCTAAAATATTTCTAAAGCAGTTAGGAACACACCTTACACATGGCAGGTACTCAATAAATGTGAGTCTTATACTTTATCCTCTTTCCTTTTGTTGACAACATTCACAGCCTTTTTATTTTCCCCATAAAGGACTTTTTGTAATACAAAAAGTGAATATGATGAAATACCATAGAAACCTAATAGAGCAGAAAATGGAAATGTAGAGACATGAAAACAAGTTTATTTTAAGCAGCATACCACATGTCAGAGATTAGGCTAATGATGACTTTAGCTCCTTCAGTGGATCTGTGGGTGTCAGCTAACACATCAAAGCAGCCAAGTCCCTGGTGTGACAGGTTTCTTCTTTCTTTTCCTCCCACCACTTCATATAACGCTCACTGACTTGAAACTTAGCTGAGGTGAGCAGTAATGAAATTCAAATAAAATGCTCTTCTATCCAGAATAGGTCAAACTCGGATCCCAGAAAAACACAAGCAACACCTCGCTTAAAGGGTTTTAAACAGCAAATTGATGATACAGCAGCATATAAAACTTTAAGTAGAAGCAGATTCCATTAAAAGTTCCCCAAAGTATTGCAAGGATGCTGTGGACGATTGAGAGCGAAACGTCCTGTGTTCCAGGAAGAGCATTTAGGACACATGCTCTGGTTTATAAAAACTCCCCAATCTTTTAGTTGGCAACAGCTTGCTTTTAGTTCAAATAACATTCTCCAGAAGTTCCTGGGCTTCTTGGATCCCCTGTCTTGCGGTGATTTTAAGGAGCATCTCTAAGTTCCTAGGAGAGGAAGTTATTTAGTGGTGTAAAGAGTAAACCAAAAGCACCTGTGTGTCCAAGAGTTTAGGCTATGGGCCAGGTTAACACCTGCTTAGACTCATTCTAAGGTACGAGGGAAACACATGGCATTTCATCTGGATTTCATCATGGGTGTCTTCGTAAGAACAGCAGAGCTACTCAGAGAAATAGGCTTACAACATCAGAGTCCAGATGGATTCTTTTGCCCAATTTTAGGAACTTTTTCTAGCCAAGATTCTTAGGTAATGTCTGAGACACCCCTCTCTGCAAGCAAATTCTATTTTTTGGTTTGGAAGTGGTAACTGGAGAAGGTAACACCATTCAATCTGCC
>NW_017731678.1:2003615-2004460 GCF_001890085.2 Hipposideros armiger
CCTCAGCCTAAGGTAGATTAAGGGAGGGAGTTAGGGGAAGGACTTGTACACATTACTTGATAATGAAATATATGTCAGTTCCATTACTTAAAAAAAGCTGAAAGCTTAATGGTTTATTGGGGGGGGGGAGCTCTCAAAATGTCTCTAACTCAAAATAGCTGCATAAAAATGTCACAGACTGTGAACTATTTTAAAACATTAAGAAAAACTTTTCCAAAGAAAGCAGTAGTATTTCTTGTGATGACTTTGGATAATCAGAAGAGGATTAGTCCAAGCGATACAAGGGTAATTTGTGCCCAAAGAGATCTATCTACCTTTTATGTGTTCTATTCTGCTTATAAGAAAATATTATAAGTCTGTAAAGATGGTACTCTAGGAAGCCTGAGAAATTCACAGGAGACTTTATAAGGACCACGAAATAACCTGGCCTTGCATCTCAGGCTCATAGAATGCCTTAAGAATTTAATCAGTGGGATCTATGCACATATATGAATCTTGGATTCCCTTGCTTTGTAACTCTTATCATAACTCACAGCAATGTAAGTACATAAAAAATCAAGAGTAGGAAGTGAATTATATGTAAAATGCTTTTGTCTGTCAATTGCAGGTAATATATGGGGGCAGGTTTAGAAGAAATGACGTATCAGCTGGAAGGGAAAAGACAGCTAATTTCATTACCCTACTTCCATTGAGCCAGTCACATTTTTCAGTTTTCCTACTGCAAGGTTAAAGGAAGCTTAGGATGGTCTTGCTGAGAGGCTTGTCTGAAAACAAAGAGGAAAAGAAAAGGAACTGGTGATGGCAGGCATGAGGGAGTATGTAATACACAATAAGGAAACAATCCT
>NW_017731678.1:2008395-2011713 GCF_001890085.2 Hipposideros armiger
GGTAGATTTGTCATCTTTCTTACCTAAACCAATACATTGCCATCTCTTCATCCTTCATCACACCAGCTCCTGGGTAAAACCAAAAGAGATAGAGAAAAGGGGACTCAGTTAACTGCTTGATGCTAAAAATCTTCTATAAACCTATAAGATCCAGAAATCTAACCAGCAAATCCCTCCTCACCCACTTCCCCCAGTAGAATGGGCACCAGATATTGGCCAACAATATGCTGGGCACTGGGGTACCCAAAGTGGGCATAAAGATGTGCCACATGGAAATGGAAATGCTGGGAATACAGACAGATGTAAAGCAGAGAGATCATAGTCCCCATTATGACCAGGATCTGTAAGGGAAAAAAAAGGGCGGGGGGAAGAAACAAGAAGAAAAGTATGGGAATCTACTTCAGATATGGTTCAGATATGAGAGAAATGAGTATAATCTATGATAAAAGCATTTCAGGATGGGAAGCATATGACTTAAAGATGAGGTATGTCCTTTATAGATGTCTGTTGGGAAAATGTTTACTGTCACTAGTCTTATTTGTAGCCATTCTGATATGCACTTTTCCTGGGTGATGCAAGATAACTGTATTGAGTAACTAGGATTGGTGGTTGACTAATAGGGTCTTGAAAGTTTATAAAAGGTAAAAAATGAAGGCAGAAGCAAAGGAGGAAGTAGAAAAAAAAGAATTAATATGTTTGCTGTTTGGGCAAAAAACATGGGGGAGGGGCTAAGATGGGGAGGGAGGTTCCTGCCCTGCTCGGTCAGTCTGGAGAACTCACAGCCCTGGCCCGTTTTTCTGGTATCTTCAGCTGCTTCTACAAATGGAAGACCTTTAGACAGCACTTTCAGTTCCCTCCCTAAAAAGGCCCAGGTGAGCCAGTGGGCCTCCTGAATATGAAGGAAGGTGAGAACTCACAGCCTAGATCATAGCTCTGTTAGTTTGCTAGGGTTGCCATCACAAAGTAGGACAAACTGAGTGGCTCACACAACAGAAATTTATTTTCTCACAATCTGGAGCTAGATATTCCAAGGCAAGGTGTCAGCAGGGTTGGTTTCTTCTAGGCCTCTCTCCTTGACTTATAGATGGCTTTCTTCTCTCTGATGTATCTTCATATCATCTTTCTTCTGTACACCCCTATGTCCAAATTTCTTCTTCTTATAAGGACACCAGTTGTATTGGATTAGGGCCTACTCTAATGACCTTATTTTAACTTAGTTACCTCTGTAAAAAGCCTGTTTCCAAATACAGTCACATTCTGAGGTACTAGGGGTTAGGACTTTAATAATATGAATTTTGGGGGGACACAGNGCACCCACCTATTTGGTAGGGATATATTTTACCATCTATGCTCCAGATTTTTTTTAAAGTAAAGCATTTAAAAAATAAAAACACATCCACCCTCATCTCTTCTCCCCGCCCCCCTTTCCCAGAGGTAACCACTAAGTCTGCATTAAGAATGCAACTTTCTAATGCAATTTTTAAGGGAGAATGGGCTCAATTTAGCTATATCAACAGGGATAAATCTTAAACACAAATGTGAAAGAAATAAAGGAAGTCCCAAGTTATTTTAGTATTTTACATAGTTTAATGAAAATAATATTTAACTACGCTAGTATTGCTAAGGCTAACCAAACATCAAATTGCTTTATTCTTGATTGAAATTTTTTCAACCCTTATGGTGTATGTTTACATCAACAATCATGAGAAGTCAAAGACTATTTTAAAATTGCAGCTTGTTTGGTAGAAATCTGTTAAAACATGAAATTCATTAAAAGGAAAAATCATTTTAAAAGGACCTTAGTGATGAAAAAACCAGAATCATTTCTGGTTTAGTCCCTGACTATGGCCAATTCTATAAATTTGTTGACCTAATTTGTGCTAAACTCTGTGGTCACAAAAATAAATGTACAAGTATGACCTAGACCTTGCTCTCAAGCATTTCAAAGTTGTGGAGCAGAGATATAAGCAAACTGTGAAACAGCATAAGCACTTTAATAATGATGCAGAATGTACCAAGTTCCAAGGGAGAGAGGATGGTATCTGATTCTACGTAGTCAATTTCTTCCCAAGTTTCTGCCACTGATTACACCAACATTTTCTGCCTAGAAAACACAATGTGTACCATTGCAATGCTCTTTATTAACTGGTTTTTGAGACATAGAGAAGAGCCCTTCATTGGACATAGAATGCTGTTATCCTTCTTTCAAAGTAGAGCTTAGACATAGTCCCTTCGGTTTCATNTACACTTTGTGTGAACCCCTCCCCTTGAGTGTAGGCTGAACCTTCTGATTCATCTCTAACCAATAGAAGATAAGACAAAAAGGATGTCACCAGGACCAGATGAAACTGCAGGGACCTTTGTTCAAATATCATCAAGAATATCAAGATGGCAACAACACAACATTAAACCAGGTGTGGGGCCTTTTGAAGCATAGAGCTCTGTGCAAATGAATAAGTTGTATACTGGCAAACCTAGCCCTGGATATTACTTCTGAGATTAGATTTTTTTTTTAAAGATTTTATTGGTGAATTGGGGGAGGGAACAGTGTTGGGGAATCGGGGAAGGGGAACAAACAAGTTGCTGTCCTTTTGTTCTTCAGTCTAGTTGTGGAGGATGTCGCTTCACTGTCCCATGTTGGTATTGTGATCATTGCGCTCTTTCCAGCTGAGGCAGGTTGGGCACCAGCCATTAGACACCGCTTACAGCGGCTCACGGCAGCTCATGCCTGCTGCCGGCCAGCCCCACTGCAGCCTACACTGTCGCCGGTGACTCACAGCAGCCCAGCTCCAGGTTGAGCTGTTGTCACCATCTTAGCTATAGAGGGCAGTGTCACTGGCCCATGTGGGATCCGAACCGACCACCCTGCTGCTCAGAGCTCACACTCCCAAGCCTACTCTTAACCAATGAGCCACTCGTCTGGACCTAGATTATTTTTAAAAGTGACATCTGTCCTCTCTTTCTCTCTTCCTCTCCCTCTGTGAGAACCTCCAAATGTGACCCTACTTCTTATTTAAAAATAGGGTCTTTGCAGATGTAATAAGTTAATATGACATCATACTGATTAGGATGGGCCCTAAATCTAATGATGGGTGTCCTTCTAAGACCAGACAGAAACACACAGGGAAGAAAACCACGTGATGACAGAGGCAGAGAATGGAGTAATGTGTCTGCAAGCCAAGGAACGCCTAGGATTGCCTGAGTCACAGGAGCTAAGAGAGAAGCATGGCAGAGATTCTCCTCCTGAGCCTCCAGAAAGAACCAAACCTGCCAAAGACTTGATTTCGGATGTCTGGCCTTCTGGACTGTGAGACAATA
>NW_017731678.1:2014008-2015606 GCF_001890085.2 Hipposideros armiger
ATCTTGTTAGCCCTGAAAGGACTTTTCAATGAATGATGGGAACGTGTCAAAAGGACATAGAAGCCAGCTTTAAAAGAGCTCACACTGGCCAGACTGAGACAATTTCTGCACCACCATAAATAATAAATCACCAGATTAAAAAAACCACAAAATAAAAATGGAATCCATGAGTCCATACTGAAACAAAGAGAGAGAAAGGAAAGCTCTACCTTACAGTAGAATGGCAACTAATAAATGGAAAAGGTTTGATGCAAATAAGGAATCACCATTTGGTAGCCCTCAGTATGATGGTTGATTCAGGCTGGAGTCATTAATAAATACTAAGGCTAACATGGAAAACTTGATGAAGAATAGGCAATTAGTGTAAAATCTTAGAGTCTCTGCATCCAAATGTTGATTGATTATTAAAGTAGACACAAATGTAAGATCAAGTAGTGGAACAGATCAACATGTGTGGCTTCTGATAATGAGGCATCAAAAAGAGTACAGCATCATTTCTTGATATTCTTTGCCAAGAATGCATGACTTGTCTCTGGTCATGAGGAAACATCAGACACACTCAGGGTTAGGATCATCCTGTCGAATAAAAGGCATGTATTCTTTCAAACTCAGGGAAGTGAGAGAGTGCAAGATTAAAACTGGTCCAGACTGAAGGATTCTCAAGAGACATGGCCACTAAATGTAATGCAAGTTCCTGGACAGGACACCCAATTGAAAAGGAAAAAGAAACATTTTTGGGACCATTAGCAAAATGTGAATGAACTCTATGGATTCAAAGGTAGTGTTTATCAATGTTGACATTCTTGTTGGCTGTATTTTCTGTCATTACAGAGGCAGAGCATCCCAGTTTGGGGAGGTATACATTGGAGTATTTAGGGGGTGATGGGGCATTATATCAGGGGGATAGAGGAGAGAACGAATGCAATAAAATGTTAACTGATCACCCACCCAGATACTGGGGATACAAGAGTTTTGGTTTATTCTGGCAACATTTCTCCAAGCTTGAAACTAATTCAAAAAAAATTTTAGTGGAAAAAGCAATATCATAACTCTTTTTAAAAATTAAATTTAAAAAATATGTACGTATATGATTGGTTTATTAATTCTATCTGCAAGCTTTTTCTGATTCTAAGTTTGTAATTCATTTGAGCCAAAATGTATATATATTGGGGGTGCCAAAAAAATGTATGCAAGTGGACACTTTGGTCAATTGTTGCTCAAGCAGTAGTTCGCAGTAATCAGAAGTGTCTGGATACTGATGGTAACCACATTGAGCACCTCTTGTAATTGCAGAAGTCAAGTGTGACTTGTATTCATCTTTTGTTATTGCTGTATATTGAGTATAACAATTTTGATACAGTTTTCCTTTCTTAAACTGTGTATGGTGCCAAAAAAATGTATACACAGCTTAAGAAAGGAGAAAACTGTATGCAAATTGTAATAATATATAACGATAACAAAAGATGAATACAAGTCATATATATACATTTTTTGCACCATATATATATATATATATATATATATATATATATATATATATATATATAGAGAGCAGCTAGGCTATTAGGCTATTTCTACAACCTGTGTATCCACCCAAA
>NW_017731678.1:2022212-2023457 GCF_001890085.2 Hipposideros armiger
ATTGTCAACACATGTGACATGCAGAGACAGACATGGATTCTTGCTTTGCTTCTGCCACTTACTAGTTGTATGACTTTGGACTAGTTATTTAACCTCTCTGAGCTTCATTTATTTCATTTATTAAGTGGGGAGGATAATGTGAACCACTTTAGTGGATTTGAGAATTAAATGAGATAACACACAGGGCCCTCAGCACAGCGTCTGCCACATCATGAGTGCTCAGTAATTACCTGCTCTTCACTTATTATCTAACTCTGGGCACTCCATTCTTCAAAACACCTTATAAATCTTGAAAATGTGTGTTGAATACAGATTGCCTTTAACAACTTTCATAATCTTAAACAAATCAGTATATTTCTGGGCCTCAGTTTCCTCACTTGAAAAATTTTACAAAAAGTGGAAAAATAAGATAGATTATATGGTTCATTAAGCCACTACAGGGATTATATGAGAAAACATATGCAAACTTACACATATCATAAAGCTTTATACAAATGGAAGATGGCATTTGATGATGCTGTAGGGAGGAAAAAGTTTTTCTCGACATTCTTGGGTTTCCTGACTGGGTCTGAAAATTCAACTGACAAAGACAGATTAACAAGAGAAAAGCATGCATATTTATTTAATACAAGTTTGACACAGGAGCATTCATAAGGAAATAAAGACCCGAAGGAACAGTTAACCCTGAGTATTTTTATGCTCAGTTTGATTGGAGAGTGGACAGTTGTGGAGAAATAAAATGGAATAAATGCAGTAAACTGAGGGAAACTTAGCAAGGCCTGTTTGTTCAGATTCTTGTCAGTGTCCCTCAGTCTTGAAGATAAGGATGCTCATTTCCTGAGGGTATAGAAAGGGCACCTGTCATATGACGGTCTTGTGACTTACTTCAGTGTAGAGGGGTGGGGGGAAGTCAGAGAGGCCTTTCTGCTTCTGCCGTTTTCTCAGAATCTTCCAGCTTATCTGGAAGGACATTGGTATTAAGGGAGAATACAGCTACCATGCCTTCCAGTGCTTTGACAAAACCTCAGATGCGTGGCCTTCTAGTCAAGTGTCTGCGATTTCATATTGTTGGAGCAACCATTGTATCTTGGGGGGCGGGGGAGCGAGGCGGCACAGCTTTCTATAAGTTTGCTGTGGCTGAACCAAGGAAGAAGGCATATGCAGATTTCTACAGAAATTATGATTCCATGAAAGATTTTGAGGAGATGAAGAAAGCTGGTATCTTTCAGATTGCAAAGTGATTTC
>NW_017731678.1:2025557-2027821 GCF_001890085.2 Hipposideros armiger
GGTACCACAGTATTTGTTATTCAAGCCGACAATCAGACTCATGAGTCACAAATAGGCTTTACTCTAACCCTGTGTTTGCTCAGCTTTAGGGAGGGAAACAGGACAGAAGATACAGTAAGTACACAGTCTCCACATCTCACCAGGAGGCCCAGAAGCCACCCTCACCCACAGCTTGTAGGGCTGCCACAAACAAGGTGTGTGTGGTCAGTGACCACAGTGAAGCAGCCCTGGATTCCCCACCTACCTTTTAAACTGTTCCAGTCATGTCAGCCTAAAGCCCGCCGACCAACTCAGACCCCCGTGTCCAGGTGCAGATGCACAGACCCAGGGTAAACAAAGCAAAATAGATACAACATTCTGCTTATTATCTTAACTCCTTAATGGCCAAGGAAACCAGAAGACATTCCTCCTAGATCCCCCTAAGCCTGGTGTTAACACTTTACTCACAGCTGCTGTCCTTCCATGTCCTGACTCCAATGACAGACTTGGTCTTCATGTTGGGAAAGGATACTACTAGCAGTGCCTGCAATCCATGTGTAAAAAGCAAATTCCAATGACTAGCATTTAAAAAACTTATGTCAATAGTTAAAAACAAAGTTTGTATGTATTTTGCTTGTTGGGGTTCTTTTTTATTTCAGCTGAGCCATCCTGCTACCTGTTGGCAGCTCAGCTCTGGCCGTGAATCAAACCAGTGACCCTGTTGCTCAGAGCTCTCACTCTTGAGCAAGCTCTTAACCAACTGAGCCACTCGGCCAGCCTTGTTGGGGTTCTTTATGGCCAAGAGAGAGCCGCTGTTATTTGAAACCACCTTAATGTTAGGGACAAGGTGGAGGTTTCATGCAAGGGATTTATTTTGTTTATCTCTCTCTCCCTCAGGAACTGAAATTATTTCCCCATCCTAAACTTTGTGGATGCTTTTCTAGACTGTTTAATAGGTATTCAGTCAGGTCGCTTCACAGAAATTTTCATATAAGATAGTTTCATATCTGGATAATAAAAAGGATAATCCCATATAAGTTGCTTGTTTAATCATGGGCCTTTTGTGATCATGTTAGCCACTAGTTCTCTGAGAAACTCCAGCTCCTTCATAATTGTCAGACCCATGGTTAAATATGGTACAATAAACATATTTATTTATGCTCCTTCAAGAAACCTCACTAAATTGGTAGGAAACCAATGAGAAAGAGAAAGAGAACAAGAATATAAAAGAGAATTAGAGCATCTTTCCAGGAAATCTGACTTTTTAATAATAGGAGTTCCATAAAGAAATCAAAGAAAAGGAAGGGAAGAAAATTATCAGAGAGATAATTCAAGACAACATCCCAGAACTGAAGGACATATTTTTTTGGACTAGAAGGTCACACCATGATGAAAGGTTCAGCACAATAGGAAAAAAAATCCAGTAAATACATATCACCAAGAAAGGGTGAGGGAAGGAGGAGGAAAAGGAAAGGCAAGATTAGAAAAGAAAGGAAAGAAAAATAAAAGAGAAAAGGAAAGAAAAAAAAGAGAAAAGAAAAAAAAAAGAAAACAAAAGAAGGTCACATATCAAGAAGCATGAATCAGAAGATACCAGATGTCTTAGCATTAAAGCTGATACCTAGAACATAGTACAGCAATCCCTTCATTTTTAAGAATAAAGTATTTCAAATCTAGACTCTTATAGCCAATCTAGCTATAAAATAAGTGTGATGGTAGAATTAAGACATTTACATTTTTATATATGAAACATCTCAAAGTCGACCTCTCAAGCATGCAATCTTGCAGGAAGCTACTAAAGGACAAGTTCCACCCCAATGGGAGAGTAAGCCAAGAAGGAGGAAGTCTCGGGATCCGAGAACAAGGGATCCAGTACAGGAGGACGGTGAAGGGAACTTCTTGGATGATGTGATGAGAAATCCCAGGATAGCAGCTGAGGAGATGTGGAGTGAACAAATAGTCCAGACTGAAGCAGCAGGATAGAAGGCATGTCTTAAAGCACACGGGGAAACTGAGAGATTACCCAAAGTGTTGGAATATTTCTTTTAAAAGTTGATAATTTGTGAAGCAACACAGGATGAATTAGACATGGCACATGGAAAACTAAACATATAAAAAATGAAATTTTAGCTATCTAGAAAACAAAGTTGTAGAAGAAAATAATTAAAGTCATACTATTGATGGGGTTCGTGACAGAATACTCCCAAATATGGTAGCATGGCATATTGAATATTTTAAGCTGAAAGAGTTTGAGGAAACAGCAGAAGCAGGAAGGTCTGTCTAAC
>NW_017731678.1:2030676-2032745 GCF_001890085.2 Hipposideros armiger
TGAATTTTTATGCTTCCTAAAAGTCCTTCTAGTTTCACTTCTTTGGGGGATATCATGTGTGCAATGTCCATTAGCCATCTAGTAAGAGAAAAGAAATGTAGAGATATAGAGTGGTATACTTAAATGGAGCTACAGGGAGTAATCTAAATCAAGACTGGCATCCATAAAGAGCCTAACGTTGTATTTCTAGCTGCAATAGATGTCTAAAATGAGGGTTAATTTGGACTTTTTTATCTATTGATAGAACACATTTTTTTTTAACTTGGCCATCACAAACTGCTGACATTCCTTCTACCACCACCTCTGCAGCCCCTATCACCTTTATTTATGTGTATTTAAATAATCCACTCTCTAATACCTTAGGGTAAGAGTATGTCAAAATATGAGTGAGCTGAGTTCACTACTGAGCAAGTCTGATAATACAGTTTTATTCTTCTCACACAGAATTTCAATTTTTGAAGTTCTAAGTATTCAATACCAAACTTATACTATTTTCGAGATAGAAACATTAAGTGAAATTGATGCTTTTCTATTTTTCCAGCTAAGTTTGTACAACATAGACTGTGTTTATGTGATTCCTAACAGCCGGCTACAAAATGAAAACATGTAAAGCTAGCTACCTGGTGCCGAATAACTCTTTTGACTGATTTTTAATGTTTTTTATTTTGCGAGTTGTTCATAAATAACTGGTTAAATCAGGAAGTCCCAATTTGTGAATACATATACATTTTGAGAGTTTTTTGATATGTATAATCTTGAATAAATCTTCAATATATTTTCCAAGAAAACTGAAATATTTCATATATAAACTCTTNTTGAGAAATATGGCAGTAAACACCAAGAAAAAGATCTAAAAGCATTGAAAGTGGTTTTCTCTGAGGAGCGATAATCAAGGGAAGGAAGCGGGAGAAGATTGATATTTCTAAATGAGAAGCCTTGTGAAATACTTGGCTTTTTAAACTGTATCTGTATAGCTTCGAAAGTAAAAATTTAGTTTAAATAGTAGAAGAAATATGACTGCTTTATCTTCAGAAATTCAAATTTAATTTACAAACAATAACAAATTAACATTTCATAGATGGTTGACCTAGGACAATAAGTATTGAGCAGGTTTAGTACTGGCGCATACTAAGGGCATAATAAGTCATAGCGAGCGATACTGTTAGATATACATTCTGAGAGTGACATTCTCATCTTGAACACCATCGCTGTATAACTTGTTCTGCCAAAATTAAATGGCGCTGCTAGCTGCAGAGACCTGCTTGTACCTAGCAGTTCACCTCTTGGTCTGCTACGTGGACTGATTTAGGTGTGAAAATAAAATGAAAATGGTGTTTTCATCATTCATTGGCATCCTGGCACGTTCGTCACGATTGTTCCAATTTAATCTCAAATTTATAGCATTGAGAGTTAACACAGTGCTGGCATTTAGTGAACTCTGCTGTAAATGCCAAAACAAAACAAAACGTTGGCACTATAAGAGCCACGGATATTTTGACAAGGACTTTCTGCTGTGCCATCCTGGTAAGTTTTCAATGGTTGCAAACTATAACTATTTTGGAAACATTATTGCTTTTAAAGAGCTTAGAATTCAAAAGATCTATTGCTGAATTATTAATGGCTGGTATTTTATACAGACAATATAGGCATTTAAATTTATCAGCACTCTACACAGGGGTGGATGTGTAGCTTCTTCCTGTCTTTTTTTAATCAATGTATTTCCATGTGGCTGGTTATAATTCACCCAAAGCAAATACGAAACCTTGGATATAACAACAAAAAACAAAGAACAATCTGTTTCCTTTCACAGGCTAGAGCCAAACATAGCATTTAACCTGTGAAAGGGAGTCACATTCATTTTACATTTTCATTTGGATTCAGTTGTAATCACTAGGCAGTGAACTAATGAAATAGGGCCCATTAAGGGAGGACAGCTTCCTAGGAACTGGCTATTTATCTTGTTGCTAGGGGAAAGCACTCTGTCCTGAGGGAAGGGCTCGGGACCATTCTGGGGCTATCCAGCAAGCTCTCAGTTACCAGGACTTAAAGTGGACGTCATTTCCAGATCC
>NW_017731678.1:2035585-2037082 GCF_001890085.2 Hipposideros armiger
AAAAAAAAATCCTTGACTCCAGGCTGTTTTTACCATCTGAAAGGTGGCTAATTCAATCATCTTCATTTTTAGTAACTGTTAAAATTATAATACTACAGTGAAAAGAAAGTGATTGGAGACAAAAAGAAAGTACAGAATAAAAAGACACATCAGAAGAAGATGAACTAGGAACACCAAGGAAAATGGAAAGTAAAGTAAGGTAAGCATGAAGGAAGCATGAAGCAGATGTAACACACCGTTAGATTATATTGATACAGTTAGTTCGTATGTTGTGATCCGCGATAAGGAAGCCACCCCAGTGGCCTGGCTATGTCAGGAATCTAAACCTAAGTCAGCCTGCACTTACAGGAAACACCTCGCTGTCAAAGAAACCTTACACACACCAATCACAACCCTCCCACTCAGCTTTAGCTAGCTGACCTTAGAAAACAGGACTGTGAGCCTTACAAGGAAATCCCCAGCCCCTAGCCCATCACGCCCTGTTTCCCCAGTGCCTTTTCTAATGCTCTATAAAACTCACTCTTGCCCAGAATCTCTCAGGGAACAGTGCACCACTGATTGTGAGGCACTGTACTCCCCAAACCATGCATTATTTCAAACTCATTACTAAATTGTTTTAGTTTGTCATTTGACAACATACATATGTATGTATGTATGTATGTAACTCGGGATGGGGGGGGTAAGTCAGAGTTAAATGGCTTCATTCATTGAACAGGAGAAACCTTATGACTCAAAAGGATAAGTGAAGTGGCAGCTGTCACTGACACCTATGTCTTTCCTCTGAGGAGCAGTGGCCCCAGAAGAGGCAGATAAAGAAGAGATAGTCTCTGGGGTGAGGATAGTCCCAGTAGTGCTTTGTTTCCCTGGATATTCCTCAAGAGTAAAGTTACATCATAAATGCACATGCAGTGAGAACTGGCCTTCTCATTTATCTGTAGGTTGTAAATCGTCGTGTAGTAAAGAGAACAGTCAACTCATACTCCTCATAGGGGTTAAGTACATGGGCGTTGGTGTCAGACAGCCAGAGTTAAGACACTTCCTGTTGGCCATGTATGTACTGTTTTGTGATCTAAGACCTTGCTGCTCAGTGTATGATCAGTGTTGGCCTTCACCTGGGAGCTAGTTAAAAAGGCAGAATCCCAGGTCCCACCCCAGATCTACTGAATTGGATTTTACTTATTAACAAGACTCCCAGGTGATTCTTTGAACATAAAATTTTTAGAAATAGTGGTCTAGAGTGAGCTACCTCATCTGCACATGTCCCAGCTTCCTCATTTATAAAATGGACTTGTTAGTACTTACTCCTAACATTGTGGCATTAAATGAGGAACACATGTAGAGCGATAGCAAATGTCCAATAACTATTAATAACAAGTCATAAAATATGGCTCAGGATTGTGAAATTGAATTCTATGCTCCAGTGTGCACACAATTAAATGTAACTAAAGCTGGGTTTTAATTCTAAATGCTAACTGACTTTTATGACCATTTCCCCAA
>NW_017731678.1:2040302-2042812 GCF_001890085.2 Hipposideros armiger
ATTTGGAGAGAGGGTCTTTACAGAGGTAAGGTGTCCTTATAAATGATAAATTTGGACAGAGACACCTAAAGAGGGAATACCATGTGTAGATATGGGAGAAGACAGCCACCTATAAGCCAAGAAGGGAAGCCTGGAACATATCCTTCCCTCACAGATTTCATAAGGAGTGAAAAACCAACCCTGCTGACACCTCGACCTTGGACTTCTAGTCTCCTGAACTGTAAGACACCAAATTTCTGTTGTTGAAGCCACCCAACCTGTGGTACTTCGGTACAACAGCTCTGACAAACTAGTACAATTAGCCAGAGGGAGATGGATTATAGTAACTTTTCTTTAGGCCGTGTGTCTATTTGTGGCTAGTCCTAACTTAACTGTTGTAATTCTAGAAAATACAAAAACAATAAATTGTTATTTTCATCCAGAAAATGTTAGTGTGTCAAATTACTTTTGAGAAAAAGTAAGCAGGTAGAAAAAGATTGTATAATTTAAAAATCAGATTAAAGGATTGAAAATTGGTACTCCCAAGCATAAATTTTGGCTTTGGCAGCTATTTCTCCAACTGCATCTCTTTATTTCCTGTCCCAGCCAAACTCTGATCAGTCTATGTGATGAGAGGGTCAATTATTTCCTCTTTAGCTCTCAATATTTCAGGCCAAGAAAAGAGAGAGAATATTAGTTGATTTGCAAGTGTCAGTCTTATAAAGACTTCTGCCGGAGAGGAGGAAAACCAGTTGAACTGCTGATGACAATTGTCAATCTTTTTGACCATCCAGACTCTAAACACCCTTTCAATTATAGAGCCTCCCTATCTTATGAGACAGAACCTGCCTCTAACTACAGAAGCTGAAAATGCCTGATGGTTTCCAGAGCCTACCTTCAGGTAGAGCGTAGGCACCTGACCCAGGCCACAGACCAGACATGACCAACACTGACCAAATCAGATGTTATGGGTCCAAAGAAGCAGGGACTGCTCTACATCCATGTTAGAGAAGCCAATAGCAGCCACATCTAGTTTCTGGGGTAACAGGAGCAGCGGCACTGCATCAGCCCTCGGAGTCTGTTATCAGTAGTGATCAAGCCACAGAGGACAGTGCTCAACAACTGTGATGGATTCATGATTCTGTAACATGCCTCTAACCGCCACCATGTAATTATATTTCTATTTATGACTATACATGTGTTTATATGTTTGTTGTACAGGTAGAATATTTCTAGAAGTTCTCACTAAAAAAAAATTGCTAATGCAAGTAGTGATTGCTTCTAAATAGGGAAAATAAGTGTCCAGGAAACAGGGTGAAGAGGTAGATTAGACAACAGGTAGATTACACAAATCAGGGTAGACAGGTAGATGTATGCCTTTTGCACTCTGTGATTTTTTTGTGTTTCCATATCATTTATTTAAAAATCATTAAAAAGTTCTAATGCAAACACATTCACAAATATGTGTATAAAGATTTGCAAATCACTTTTATATAACTATAAAGAAATATAAGTACAAAAAANTATGGCTCAGGATTGTGAAATTGAATTCTATGCTCCAGTGTGCACACAATTAAATGTAACTAAAGCTGGGTTTTAATTCTAAATGCTAACTGACTTTTATGACCATTTCCCCAAATGAAACTTTTAAAAATGGATAGTTTCAAAATGGCCATCCATACTAATTGCCTAACTAAGCAAGTCATTTTACTTTTCTGGAAATCGGCTTCCTTATTGGAGAATAAGAACTAAGGTCCTTTCTAACTCTCAATTTTTATTTTAAGGTATTTGCTATGAAAGCTAATAACTCTGATTCACTGATTAATTTAGAATATCACAAATTAGATGTAATGATGGCATAACTCTTAGCCTTTCTAATTTATGAGTACTTTAACTTAGAGAAAAGAAAAAAAGAACAAAAAACAGAAGGAAGAATAGAGGAAGAGATAGAACCTGAAGGAGGGGCTGAGAGGAATCTTGTGGATCTCTGATTTCTTTTTAATAAATCTACAATCTCTAGGCAGCATGCACTTGAATATGTTAAGCCAGGGATTCTTAAACATCATGGTGCATAAAAATCTTGCTTAAAAATATTAATGCCTAAGACTCCATCTCTTGAGATTCTGATTCGGGAAGTGTGAAGAATAAACCCCTGGAATTTGTATTTATTACAAACATCTTGGGAAATCATAACGTAGGCAGACTACAATTTGAGAAACATTGTGCTAGGTAGCTTTTCTTATGTCATGCATAACTTGATTATTGCATATTAGGTTATATAATATAAATATATATATATTTTTACTCACATATAAATACTCATTATTGTACATAGGTAGAACTACTATCATTTGGGAAACAGGAATATGAGTTTCAACTTTGACACAAGCTCTATGTTGAGCATGATAATTAACATTTAAGCAAATCATTTAATATCTATGTTTCTCTTTGTCCTTAACGACAAACTGTTCTTATAAGGATCACATGATTAGCTCAGGAATTTGTAAGTGACCCAAGCCCAGCCAATGGGA
>NW_017731678.1:2043392-2044357 GCF_001890085.2 Hipposideros armiger
TGAGAAATGTATCTGTAATTTGCCAAAATGCAAGATGGAATATAGTAGGAACCTAAAAAGACAGACTAAGTGCAAAGGAGACTCAGAGGAGAGAGTCAGCTGTCTCAGGCTCCAGTCCGTTTTCAAAATCTTCAGGCTGTAATTTTAATAAAGTTATTTAATAAAATTTGACAGTATTTGCTCATACTGTTAATTTCTTCCAACATCTCATTATCTCCATCTTAATTCGGTGGTGCTTGAGATCAATAGAGAATTTGCCACATGTGTCAGTAACCTAAAATCAAAAGCAAGACTCTGCTCATAGTTTGGTATAAAATACCTTGCACTTGTAGAGCTTTACATAGTTTACACTGTTGTTTTTGAGTCCTGAGAGGTAGATAGGCAGGTGGATTAGAGAAGATTCCATCAAAATTTTCTGACTCTATTACATTTCTTTATTGCATTTTGCTTCATATGTTAATAGATGCTCACAAAATATGATTTCATTTGGTTAGATGAATCCATGTGAAAATACTCATGAATTTTCAGATTTTGCATAAGATTTCTTATCATCAAAGAGGAATTCAATGTCAAATTGTTTCCAGAATAAATTCTAGAAGTTATACTTTTTAAATTGAAAAAAAGATTTGGTGCTTTGTACAAGACATGTATCTACCAAAATACCTCTATTTAATTCCCTAGGTCATGTCTGCAAATTATTCTTTAAAAATATTACAACCATAGATAGCATGCTAAGAGGTCTTCTCGGGCCTGCCCAGATTTGGAAATGCCATTATGTCAGACCCCTGACCCTTGGCACTACCTCCCTCACAAATTAGAAGCCACTACAGCCCATTGAGTCTTTTGCAGTCTTTTCCTCTCCTAAAAACAAATTTTATTACAATTAGCAACCAGTTTAACGTTGATTGTGTCCCCCACAAAATTCATATGTTGAAGTGCTAACACATAGGAACCCAGAATGTGGC
>NW_017734547.1:0-4758 GCF_001890085.2 Hipposideros armiger
AAACAATGAGTATTTTGTTAAATAGAAAATGCCCTTTTATAATTATCTCTTTTTATTTGAAAGACAATTGAGTAAATAAGGTAAAAATAATAAAAATATATAGTCGTGTTTTTAGTGTAGTTATAAAAATAAAATTTAAGTCAACAAAAGTTAAAGGATGAAAATGGGTCAACAAAGGTATGTTCATGTAAGTTTTTGCATTGACTATAAGATAGTATATGATTTAAAGACATATTTTCATAACTTGAAGGCCTTATAATCAGTTCTAGAGCAACTGATAAAATAATAATAATGTAAAAATATAAAGCAAAATACTCAATAGAAAATATTAAAGTGGAATTACAAAATGCATTTTACTCAAAATAAGATAGGAGGAGAGAAACAAAAATACACTAAAAAAGGGTAACAAATACAAGCAAATATAAATATGAGAAACATAAATACAAGAACCCCAACAATTAGCATTCAATGTAATTGGATCAAACACTTAAATTAAAAGGCAAAAATTATTAGCTGCATGAAACAGAACTAAAACAAAGAAGAAAACAATTTTTTAAGAAATATAAGACCAGACTACATACTTCTTACAAAAAATAAACATTAAAGATGCAGAATATAAAGAGGAGAGACCCAAGATGGAGGAGTAGATAAACATTGTGCCTGTTTCCTGTGAACAAATGAATATTACAACTAAATTATAGAACAATCAACCTGGAGAACCATCTGAAGTCTAGACAAACAGAAGTCCTATAACTAAAACTTTAAAGAGGCCACATTGAGACTAGTAGGAGGGGTGGAGATGTAGAATGGGCCTCACATCTGTGTGTGGCAGTTGAGAATCAGGAGTGATATCTCAGTTGTGTTGGTTCCCTCTGGAGGAGCGAGAGACCCCATCCCCTATACCAGCATCCCCAGCAGGATTATTGGTGCCCCACAACATCTCACTGTGAAAAACAGTGGGGATTCCGACTGTTCAGGTGGGGCTGAAGGCTGCAGGAAACCTAGATATCCTCTTAAATGGCCCTTTCAGCAGGTACTCACCTTGGGCTCCAGTTGAGGGACAGTGACTCGGGGGCCTTAGAGACATACAGAGTGGGGGGAAGACTGAGGTGTATGACAACAAGGGGAGGACTGTAGGACAGTCATCATTTTTCCTGTGAGGAGATCCTCTCCTGTGCAGCCAATAGGTGACCACTCTTGCCTGTGTTGAGCCTACCCCCCAAAGGCCAAATCTGAATCTGATTGGCCTGGTGAGGTAGGCTGCTCCACCCTACTGACCCAGCTGAGATCTCACCCCACCCAATTTGCACACTACCAGAGCCAATTTGCTAGCAGCCAGCCCCAGATGAATGACACTCTTTCTTGAAAGTTATCAGAGACTGGCAGGCCCCAGGTGGGCAGCAACTGGCCTCTGTACTCTAAGACTTTTGCTGAGTCACTTCAGGCTCAGCATTGGCACCAAACCAGAATTTACATTAACCTGGTGACCACAATTTTTGCCACCCTAGTGACTCCCTGAGACCCTGACTCACCCAACTCCAGAACCACACAAGGCATTATCAGTGGCTGAAACTTAAGGGAGCTGGCAGATGGCAGCATGCCTCAGGGAGTGCTGGCTTTTTGAAGAGCTACCCCAGACTCAGTGTTGGTAGCAGTCATCCTCAGTTCACAGCATAGCATTTCCCACATGCCTCCAGATCCAGCACAGGCAGTGAACAAATACAGATCACTATGTAGCTCCTACCAGGTAGCCCCCAGCCAGTCACAGGGAGTGGCTGACCTGGGCCTGCACCAGAGCACCTCCTAAGAGGCCCCAGAACCAAAATACTTTGAGGATGGCTTCAGACCCACAGCAGAACACCGTCTAATTAGCCCCACAAGTGACACACAAAAAGGGCAGTCACAACAGGAACCAGAGCCCACTGTGGTGAATCCCAATCAGTGGGGTAAACCTCCTGCACAGAGCCCATAAGCTTTGGATGTGGAAAAACCCCACAGCCAGTCTGCCTAAGGGTTAATCCCACCCACTGACATGCCAAGAGCAATCAAGGCTCAATTATAATAGGAGGACACACACAACCCATCTAAGGGACACTCTTTTTNTATGTTTTTAAGAATGAGATTTTTGAGAGACAAAAGTTATATGTCAGTTCCTCAGTCAATTATTGAACACTTTGTTGCATACAAAATATACTTAACTTATGTACAACACTTTTATGAAGCTTCCCTGATGGGCTTCTTTCTACTGTCCTAAAAACATATTGTACTCCATGCCAGCTATATTTAACTATTCAATGCTCTCTTCAGCACATTTGCATATGCATACCACCAACCCATTGAATTTGGACACTTTTCTTTTCCAATGTGAATGTTTCTTGCCCATGCCTTACCACAGCTCTGATACTCATGGTAAAGCCTGATACTCATGGTAAACCCCCAACCTCTGGACTGTGTGCCTTAATACTACTTCCTAGGGGACCTTGCTTAATTCTTTCTAGGGCTGACATTCGTTCATGCATCCAGGAAGACATGTATTGATTGACAAATTGTTGAGAGAATTCTATGCCAGTTGGTAAATAGCTGTTGCCTCAAGCACTACAAGTGACCTACCATGACAACCTAGTCCTCCCTGGCCAAGTGAGGGAGAATATCCCCTCTCCCAGGACATGCCACACTGCTCTCAAATCACACAACTAAATGAGTCCTACATAGATTCACTTCAGTGCTACAACTCATAGTCATTCTGTATGGTCAGGACCTGTGCCATATAATTATTTTATTACCACTATCTGTATCATAACACAAAGAATACTTCTTAGTAAGAATACTAAGAAGTATTCTGTTGACTTATGTGTTAATTAGTGACTTATTGTTAACTTATGTATTAACAATAAGTCACTAATTAACTGTTGACTTATGTGTTAATTATTCCATAGTGCTGTAAGTACTCTAATGAAAGAAAAGAAACTCTCATATTCATTATTTTATGACCAGCATCTAGACATGCATAGCAAAATATAACTAGATGATGAATGTCTCATTAATAATTAAATGAATGCATGGATACAGTTTATGTATAACATAAAATGGATACAGTTTATGTACAAACAGAATGATCAAAGTGTTGGCTCCACTGAAAAGCCCTCTACTAAAATTCAATCAGAGTTGCATAGAGCAGAGTTGATGCTTATCCTAAAGCAGAAATCCTACTCATTTATTTATTTTTGTGTGTGTGAATACATGTATGTATTAAAATCTGAGTTCCTATTTAGGTGAAACAGAGAAGAGTGCCTTGTGTCAGTTCTTCAAGTGAGCCCCAGACAGGTTAGAACAGGTATATACAGTAATTTGAGAATGAGATCTGCTCTGCTTCCTCTGTAACCAGAGAGGAGGGTCCCACACTGGGAAAATAAGTTGCCAGTGGTTTGGCCAGACCACTGAAAATTGGAGAGAGAGTAAGGCAGGGTACATACAATACCGCAAAGCTCTCTACCCATTTTTAATTGCCTTTTTTTTTATTGCAGCATACACTTGGATAATGTAAACCTTTGGCTATTTTCCAGAGTTCTGATGAAGTTGGCTCTGACAGTTTCTGCTTGCTTTTCAATGTTTCTGCAAGGGAACAAGAACTTAAAAACTGCCTACTCTGCCATTTTGCTAATATCAATCCAGTCACCAGAGTTAATTTGTGAAGCACCAACCACATCTTTATGCGCCAGGGCTCCATTCTTCATTAACATCATTATTATGGTTTAGAGTTTATATTATACTGTATATTTATTAAGAAACAATACCATTGGGAGATACTTCATATTATACACTGGTATCTATACACAGTCTCATAAAGTGCTCTTTCAGAGAATTTATGAAGAAGTCTGTTGATGAGAGAGATGACAGTGTGAACCAGAGCTGGTCACCTCAGTTACTGATAGGTTACTGATCATAGATGAATGAATATAGATGGTATACACTAAGAAACCCCTCCATGTAATTAAATCCTGTTAATTATAAAAAGTACATCACAAAAATAGTATATCATGATACAATACCCACATTCTTGAGTATAAGTAAACATAATTTGAATTGAATATTTACTGACACATGAAAACATATTTTAATTACTCACAGTATTATTACATAGGCAACATAAATGTATGAATATGTATTTGTTGCCTATTTCTGGAAACCAGCTGTAGACACTGCCATGTACAAAGAATTTCAGGATACTCATTTCTACCTTGTTTCACTATTCCTTGTCATGAAGAAAGTGCTAACTTGAAAGCTATTATTACCCAATTTCCTTTAAGCCTGTAGAAGCCAGAGTTATTTTTATTTTGCACATTGTTATACCATCATAGTCATGTTGAGGAAAATGGACGCTGAAAAAGTATTTGTTGCATGAATGGGTGGGTGAATGAATAGAAGAATAAAGGCAGCAAAAAGCTATGTTTTTATCACAATTTAATAATCGCATGTTGGCTGGAATGACAGATTAGAATTCAGAATAGCCCTGCCCTCAGAATAAGTTTGCAGTCACCAGCCAATTTCAGTGAATGCATTGGCAGAGAGTAGTCAAGGTAGATGGTTTACAAAGAACAGTTAAGGGACATTTCCCCTGAGGCATATGAAACTTCTCCTAGATAAGGGTGGGAGATAGTAGGAGAACTGAAAGAAATCCACCAGAGGTATTTCTACTATCAGCTGAGGGAAAATGAAAGTTGGACAGAAGAGTTGAGGCAACCTACCCTGGAATTCTAG
>NW_017734547.1:6358-8448 GCF_001890085.2 Hipposideros armiger
AGGCCAAATCTGAATCTGATTGGCCTGGTGAGGTAGGCTGCTCCACCCTACTGACCCAGCTGAGATCTCACCCCACCCAATTTGCACACTACCAGAGCCAATTTGCTAGCAGCCAGCCCCAGATGAATGACACTCTTTCTTGAAAGTTATCAGAGACTGGCAGGCCCCAGGTGGGCAGCAACTGGCCTCTGTACTCTAAGACTTTTGCTGAGTCACTTCAGGCTCAGCATTGGCACCAAACCAGAATTTACATTAACCTGGTGACCACAATTTTTGCCACCCTAGTGACTCCCTGAGACCCTGACTCACCCAACTCCAGAACCACACAAGGCATTATCAGTGGCTGAAACTTAAGGGAGCTGGCAGATGGCAGCATGCCTCAGGGAGTGCTGGCTTTTTGAAGAGCTACCCCAGACTCAGTGTTGGTAGCAGTCATCCTCAGTTCACAGCATAGCATTTCCCACATGCCTCCAGATCCAGCACAGGCAGTGAACAAATACAGATCACTATGTAGCTCCTACCAGGTAGCCCCCAGCCAGTCACAGGGAGTGGCTGACCTGGGCCTGCACCAGAGCACCTCCTAAGAGGCCCCAGAACCAAAATACTTTGAGGATGGCTTCAGACCCACAGCAGAACACCGTCTAATTAGCCCCACAAGTGACACACAAAAAGGGCAGTCACAACAGGAACCAGAGCCCACTGTGGTGAATCCCAATCAGTGGGGTAAACCTCCTGCACAGAGCCCATAAGCTTTGGATGTGGAAAAACCCCACAGCCAGTCTGCCTAAGGGTTAATCCCACCCACTGACATGCCAAGAGCAATCAAGGCTCAATTATAATAGGAGGACACACACAACCCATCTAAGGGACACTCTTTTTATTTTTTCAACCCTTGGAGCACTGGCTGACCAGGAGGACTGTGCCACTGGGCCCCACAGGACACCTACTACATAAGGCCACCTGGTCAAGACATAGCAGATCTACCTAATACATAGAAACAAACACAGAGAGGCAGCCAAAAAGGAAACAAAGAAATGCATCCCAAATGGAAGAACAGGGGAAAAGTTCAGCAAGCAACCTACCAGAGACAGAGTTCAAAACAATGATTATAAGGACTCTCAAGAACCTTAGTGAGAACTTCAACAAAGAGATGGCAAGCATTAAAAAGGACATAAAAACCATAAAAAAGGAACCAGTGAGAAGTGAAGAATACATAGCTGAAATGAAGAATGCAGTAGAAGGAGTCACCAGCAGACTGGATGAAGCAGAGGATCAAAATCAGTGATTTGGAAGACAAGGTAGCAGAAAACAAAAGGATGATGTAAGAGGCCTCTGGGACAACATCAAGCATAACAGCATTCACATCATAGGGGGACCAGAAGGAGAAGAGAGAGAGCAAGGAATTGAAAACTTATTTGAAAAAATAATGACTGAAAACTTTCCTAATTTGGTGAAGGAAAGAGACATACAAGTCCACGAAGTGCAGAGAGTCCCAAACAGGATGAACCCAAACAGGCTTACACCAAGACACATTATAATTAAAATGGCAAATGTTAAAGACATAAAAAGAATCCTAAAAGCAGCAACAGAAAGGCAACTGATAACTTATAAGGGAGCTCCCATAAGACGGGCAGATGATTTCTCAATAGAAATTTTGCGGGCTAGGAGGGGTTGGCATGAAATATTTAATGTGATGAAAAGCAAAGACCTACAACCAAAACTATTTTACCCAGTAAAGGTATCATTTAAAATTGAAGGACAGATAAAGGGCTTCCCAGACAAGAAAAAGCTCTAGGAGTTCATCACCACCAAACCAGTATTACAAGAAATGTTAGAGGGACTTGTTTAAGATGAAAAAAAAAAAACAAACCATCAAAATTATAAATAATAAAATTGCAGTAGCTATAATACCTGTCTATCAATAATTACTTTCAATGTGAATGAATTAAATGCTCCAATCAAAACACATAGGAGTGCTGAATTGATAAGAAAACAAAGTCTTTACATATGCTGCTTACAAGAGCCTCACTTCAGATTGAAAGACACACACAGAAAGTAAAAGGATGGAAAAAGATATTTCATGAAAATGA
>NW_017734547.1:10663-14341 GCF_001890085.2 Hipposideros armiger
TTCTAACTGAGTCAGAGCACCACCTGGCCACCTCTGAGAAAAACAAACCCAAAGGATAGACTGAGCAGGCACCAGAGCAGTTCTAAAGCAAATCCTGCTCCACAAGGTCAGCCCTTGCACAACAGTTCCTCCACTGTAGTATGGCCAATCCTCATAAGCAATATGCCCAATGGTCAATTCCCTCTCTTTGATATGCAAACAGCAAACCAATCTACAACAGGAGGGCACACACAGCCAACATAAGGGACACACCTGGAGCACCCGACTGCTCCACCAAGACCCATAGGAAACTTACTACATAAGGCCACTCTACTAAGACTGGGAGACATAGCAGCCTTACCTAATATACACAAACAAACACAAGGAGGCAGCCAAAATGGGGAGGCAAAGAAACATGCCAAGTAAAAAAACAGACCAAAGCTCCAGAAAAACAACTAAACAAAATGGAGAAAGCAATCTACCAGATGTTGATTTCAAAACGCTGGTTTTAAGGATGCTCAGTGTTCTTAGTGAGAACTTCAACAAAGTGATAGGAAACATAAAAATGAAGACAGAAAATATAAAAAAGAACCAGTAAGAAATAAAAAATACAATAGCTGAAATGAAGAATACATTAGAAGGAATCAATAGTAGATTAGATAAAACAGAGGACTGCATCAGCGATTTAGAAGATGAACTAGCAGAAAATACCCAATCAGAACAGCAAATCGAAAAAAAATTAATTAAAAACATGATGATAGTTTAAGAGACCTCTGGAGCTACATCAAGCATACCAACATTCATTTCATAGAGGTACCAGAAAAAGGAGAGAGAGCAAGGAATTGAAAATCTATTTGAAGAAATAATGATAGAAAATTTCCTTAACCTGCAAAGGAAATAGACATAAGAACCCAGGAATCTGCAGCGTCCCATACCAGATGAAGCCAAATAGCCCCACATCAAGACATGTCATAATAAAAATGCCAAAGCTTAGGGGAGGAGAATAAATAGCGGCGGTGAGGAGGGCTTCCTGAGTTCTCCCCTGGAAAGCACAGCAATTTGAGCAGCTGGAGTACAGCAAACAAACCTCTACCAAGCACTCCGAGGAGCAAAGGGACTTCCATGCTGAGTACTTAAAGGTGGGCAGACCTGGCGAGGGGGAGAAGAGAGAGGTGAGGCGCGTGGAGGCACAGCCCACACGCACAGCTGCTGAGACTGGGGGTCTCAGAATGCACATNAAGATGAAAGTGTATGACAGATGAGAATTTCTAACAGATTTTGTCATGCATACATTTCTCCCACTGACCTTTAAATTGATTGGGATTATAGCCCTGGTGGAGCCTGTGATTCTCTGGGTTTCTCTTGTGGAGTCACATATACATCAAAGATGGGGAGACATGTAGGTGCCTCCAGAGACAGATTATAGAGAATCCCAAATAAGGAAGAATAAGCACAAGTTCCTTCAGTTCTTAGAAGGCAGGGGCTAACATAGCAAAAAGAGAGGACTAAAGATTAGTACCAAAGGTCATTCTTAAAATAAGTTCAAACTCTTTTATCTCAAGTGATGCCCCTAAGTTTTAGTTTCTAAATCTACAAGGTGATAATAAATACTGTACTAACATACTGAGTTAAGACAACTAGAATCTACAAAAACTTAAATAAACCAATATCACCACAGAAGGAGGCAGTGTATAGCCAGACATTGGGTGGGTTGGTCTTGAGGTTAGCTGAAGGGGAGAGGGCACCATCACTGAATTATTCTATGTGCCCCCACTCTAAATGCTGACTCTCTATATACCGTATTCCCCCATGTATAGGATGCACCTTAGTTTGGGGCCTGAAATTTGAAAAAAAAAAAGCATTACATAAAGTTATTGAACTCAAGTTTCATTCATCATAAAATTCATACAACTCCTCATCACTGTAAAAAAATCTGCAACCACTGTATAAGACGCACCCGGTTTTTAGACCCCAAATTTTTCGAAAAAGGGTGCATCTTATACAAGGGGAGATACGGTACCATAGCTTGTTTACCTTAAGAATAATAAAACATATTAAAGATTAATTTACACATTTTGCAAATGAGAAACTGAGAGTCAAAGAGATTGTCAACAAAAGGTCGCTGCCACCAACTTAATGTCAATAGGAGGCCCCAACCTGGGGTGAAGTAAAAGGAGAGACTTTATTCAGGTGAATAGTTTGCAAACAAAATGGAAACTGAAAGCACACTTCCTCAAGACAAAGGGAAACCCCACTTATATAGAGAAAATGCCTACACTGGTCCATGATTGGTCCATCTTTATGCAAATGAGAATCCAATTTTGCATAATTTGATTGTTTCACATAGCACTGTCATGATTGGTCAGAATTGTGCATCCTAATTGGTCATAATGAAGCCACTCTGATTGGTCAGTAAAGTTGCAAATGAAAACATAACTCTGCAGATCCAAATGAATGGGACAGGTTTCAGCCCATTGGTCAAAATATGATTCCAGGAACTCCTTTATAAAGGTCAGCTCAGAAGGCAGAAACACAATGCAGAAAGCTAGGCAGCCCAGTCTGTAGCTTTTCCCTGTAAAACAACATATGTGGGAGATCCACTGTAAACAACAGTTTTTATGAATTTGGGCTCAGTTAGCCACAGGATGTCCTTTTTGACAGGTATATTCCTTCTTGGGATCAACAAGATTAAGTAATCAATCCTACCTTACATGGCTACTATGAAGAAAAAGCAGAGGTAAAGCCAGGCAGGCTTCCTCCAATTCCTAAGTTTTGTGTATAATATTTCAAAATCTGCTCAGCTCTGTGTTTTGTCCCCATGAAAAAAATGTTCAAATATTTTCTTGACTACATTGATCATTTTTNGATTTGCAGATGACCACCTTTTCCCCAGAAACTCACATGGCTTGACTTTTCTTATGTGACCACTAATCCTATCATGAGTACTTCACCCTCAAGACCTAATTTTCTCCCAAAGTCCCAAACTTCTAATACCATCACATTGGGGTTTAGGCTTCGAAATGTGAATTTTGGGGGGACACAATATATATATTCTATAGCATTGTGATTATCCACAAAAATGCTCTGTTCTTTCTCAAACAAGCCAGGAACCCCAGGTATTTATCCAAAGGGCTATCTCAGAGGCAGTCAACTTTTGGTGCTCTAAGCATTACAAACCACTTTAGTTCTTTTTGGATTATTGTCTTGCTGCTCACAGCTTACTGTACTGAGTGAGACACAGTTTATGACTTAGAAAAGGCTAGCCAATGTTTAACTTTCTAAAACTGTACAAGACAACACCATCTAGCAGAATGAGCAAGAGCTTTGTGAAAAGAAAAGTTAGTATTTGGATATTAGTGCCTTTCTATATAAGTTGTATAATGTTAGAGGCTAAATTTTTTGAGCACGACTTTGCTCATTTTGCAGTTATTGTAAGGATGTGCTGTTTTAGTTTCTATGTGCCCATGTCCAGCCTCAGGGTGAATCATGATTGGACCAGGTCAACCATACCAGTCCTAATAACAGGCTTAACAGTAAGCATGTAACTCGTTTTGGGCAGTGAGTCTGCAGATGAGTTTCTGGGAAAGGAGTTGACTCCATGATAAAAAATGAGAACAGTAACTGGGAACAACTTTCCCTCATGCAAAGCTGTTATAAGAACACATGCGGCAGAGTTGGGCAGCAGCCACATTGTGGGCA
>NW_017734548.1:0-3665 GCF_001890085.2 Hipposideros armiger
TCAAAACACCCAGCGCTGTTGATGGATGTAAGTCTAATGATTGAGGACCACCCCAGATTCTTAATTCTTCCCCAGTGGACACCACAGAGGCGGAGGAGGACAGTGAGAGAGGCTTAGAAGGAGTTGGGATGTTTCCCAATGGCAAACGTTGCCACCTCGGTGCACATGCGTTGCTTCCTGTTTATGTTCATGCACACACAACATGGACAATGCTCCCTGCACTTCTTTAATGTCATTCCACATCAGCCATATCATTGTTACATGCAATTTAAAGGCTTCCGGTAAAGTGATAAAAAACCATTATGATAATCCCCCATTAAAATGTTAGCTTATGTTTGTCTGCCAATTTTTAAGATAAAGCCATGGAAGGAAGGCAGGTTATTGCTTCTGACAGATTCAACAGCCCAGCCTGGATTCCCATGGGGGTGGGTGGGGTGGGGACTGCATTTAATGACTGTCAAGTTACGGACTTTATTATATTAATAATAATTGCATCATGCTTCCAACAATCCTCAGGAAGAGGAAGCAAATAGCCTGATAGAAACCAAGAAAAACTAGGCCTTATGCAAACAGCAGAATTTATTACATAGGTAGCAAAATTAAATGAAGTCTGAGAAAAATTCAGTTGTATAATTTTAAAGGGAAGGGGTAAGGGGCTGATGGGAAGAGAGAGATTGATTTAATGGGAAATACTATATTTAAAGTGATGCAGACACGATTGACAAAAAAGTCATCTCCATGTGCTTTTCTGTATACTTTTTCCACATTTGTTATTCCACGCTTGGTTTCAACTGGGCAGAAACAACAGATTTAAATATTAATCATTCTGTGCAACCAAATCCTTCTTCAAAAATGCTGGCAACTATTAATAGAACAGATAATGAACCACTTTTTGGTAAAATCTATGAGCAGGCTGATTAATATGTTTTTCGTGTTTATTGGGGGAAAGATGAAAGGAAAGGAGATAATAGCTGCTTGATGAAAAGATTCTGCCACAAGAATCACTGATTGCTTCAGTTCCATTAGATTATTATTTTTCTCCCGTGTGCCACTAATATCCAAATAAACTAAATGCGAATGTGGAGTGCAATGAGTTTAAAAAATATCTGAATTGCTTAAAGTGCTTTCTTTTTCATTTTATACATTTTGCCGAGGTTTTTCTGTTTTGTGAACAGCCAGCTTTGGGTTTATTGACCTATTTTAGTGTTTGGGTCTGCAATTTGTTTCTTTTCTTGTGCCTAGACGTTTATTATTTACTTCTTGCCAGTCACCTCAGGACTTTTTGTTTTGGTAAATTCTTGTGCTGAATACCTTATAGGACCCAGCTGAGCGTGTCTTTGATAAGCAAATAGCACAGAGGCAGCCATCCTCTGTCTGTCCTGTTCACCCCAGGAGGCCATCTGCCTCTGCTTTAGTCATCCCAAGGCCAGGCAATTCCTTTATAGCTTGGGGCCCCAAGTGATTCAGCAAGCCAGCCCTAAGCGGCTCAACCTGCCTTGCCTTTCCAGTCAACTCCAATAAAGTCATGGCCTAAACCCTCCCCTCGCTCCTGTCCTCTGCCTCCTGACCACCCAGGTGACCACCTTGCAAGGAGGCCATTCCTCCTGGGTCCAGGACTTGTGAGTGTAATTGTTTTCCCCTAAGCCTCCCCTGTGTCCACACCTGACTGACCATCTCGTAAAAGAATACAAAACACTGTAAGGTATTTTATTGTATGTTAGATGTGTATTATATATGATAGTTATAATTTTATATAGTTTTATTTATGCTATTATGTATTGTGTGCAGTTATTATGGCTGCTTATCTTGGAGCTCAGTGAAAATGGCAGTTGCTGAAGACACTTGCACCACACCCTGGAATACAATAAAACAGGAGCAATAGGCAGTAGTTCTTCCTATTGTTGACTGGTTCCTTTGCAGTCCTCAGGTATGGTCAGCCCGTGCTGGTCTACCTGGCGTGGCCCTCCATAAATCCCTCCCATGTTCTATATTCTGGCCCCCCCGGAATGATGGCTTTTTTGCCTTGTAGCCCTCATTCTCATCTGGGGCACAGAGAATGAGTGGGAGCCTGTCTGCGCTTGCTGCCCCTTGAGGGGCTCCCCAGGACGGCAGCCCCCAGACTCTCTCACCCACCAACGGTCACCAGCTCTCCTCTGTCAGGGTTCTTCAGCTCTGGAAGCTGCCTTCTCTTTGTGTTTCTTCTACTAGGGGAGGAGTTATCCACCTCTGTTGCTGAAGAGAGCTGTTTTCAGGTTCAAAATCTGAATTTAAGCATGTCGTGCCCCTTCCTCAAGGCTGGCCCAGCACAGGATGTCCGGGCAGCATGGTGGAGTGACACTTAGGTCAAAGGCCCCAGGGCCTTGCTACTTCTAGATTTGGGCGGGGTCCAGCAGTGCTCCATTCCCTGGGGCTTCCTGGAAACCCTGATTCTCAGGCCCCTCCCAGACCTGCAGAATCGAAATTGTTAACAAGATCCCCAAGGGATTTGTACGCATTTAGAGAGAGAGAGAGGTGCCACCTTAGTGTGTTATTGCTTAGTTACCGTGAGGATTAAGTACACTTGTATTAAAATTAATGAAATTACCAAAAACTTCATTTGAAACATGCATAATAATGTACAAAATAATTATTTTGCAGCATAGTACTTAGACACAAATTACAAAAAATTGCAACAAGTATTAATTATGTAGTCCCATTACATATTTCTCCCTATTTGGCTTATATTTTTAGAGCTTTCATCAGCCTCAAGCACTATGATACAGGTATTTTTAAACTGTTGCCAAAAAGCTCTTACCCTCCCCAACTCTAAAAATACGTCTCGAAGAAGTAAATTGTAGGACTGGATCACTTTTCTTGTTCGTGACTAAGTTACGCTGCCTTATATTTAGTAGGTGCTCAATAAACGGTTTTTGTTTTTGCTAATGAAGGTCGTCTCCTCACCCTCCAATAGTTGGAGTTCCTTACTCAGGTTCTCCTTGGCTTTCCCCAGGCTTCACGTTCACAGTGACAATCGTACTAGGCTCCTACTGCGCACCGGTCCAGACGTCAATGAGAAGATGGTTTCGATTTTCCTTAGTCTTGATTGACTTGCAGATATCGTAGATGTCCTGAAAGTACTTAGAGCAATGGTAGAACAATGAAAATGAGAAGAAAGCAATGTGAAATGATTTCCACGGCTTTGCGGAGCAGAAAATTACAACCAGGGATAATTGTACCCCAGAGGGAAATGGGGGCCATCTGGAAATCGTTCCGGTGTCACAGCTAAGCTGGGAGGGAGGTTGGCTAGGGGCCAGGAATGCCTCCAAGTATCCTACTTGGATACATAGGACAGCCCCCAGCAAGGCTATGGGGCCCCACGTGGCAGAATACGGAAGGTAAGGAGCTTGCTGCAGAAGGAAACAAAACCCCCGTCATGGTATGACTAGGAAGGGAAAAGGTCCAGGTAGAATGGCTCCGGGACTCATAGCTCCTGTGTCTGCAGGAGCAGGGAGAGGAGAGAGGAAAGAAAGTCCCGAGAGGTGACCACACAGTCACCTGTTATGCTTTTTTTGTCATTTCACGCCAATACTGGCCCCACAAGTACCTAAAGCAGGGCTGGTGCAGACATGCCTGAGGCAGTGGGTGCCTGGTCTCAGTCCCACGAAGCTCATTTTCTCTTCAGCAAG
>NW_017734549.1:0-3673 GCF_001890085.2 Hipposideros armiger
AAAAAAAAAAAAAAGAAAGAAAATGTGATAGAGATAGAGATAGAGATAGAGATAGAAATAGAGATAGATATGCACACATACAATGGAATATATTTGGCCATAAAAAAGAAAGAGATCTTGCCATTTGTGACAACATGGATGATTTGAGGGCATTATGCTAAGTGAAATAGGTCAAAGACAAATACCATATGATCTCACTTACCTATATTTGGAATCTAAAAGAACCCAAACTCATAAAAACTTGGTGGTTGCCAGAGTTGGAAGGTGAGGATGTGCGGGAAATGGGTGAAGGTAGCCACCCATTTCTTCTAGTAAATGGGTAGTGCCGTTTATGGGTAGTCACTCATAAACTTCCAGTTATAAGATTAATAAGTTCTGGGGAATTAGTAAGTTCTGGTGACTATAGTTAACAATACTGTGTTGTATATTTGAAAGTCCCTAAGAGAGGATATCTGAAAAGTTTTCATCACAAGAAAAAAAAAGTTGTAACTATGTGAGGTGATGGATGTTAACTAAACTTATTGTAGTACTCATTTCACAATACATCCATATATCAAATCATGATGTTGTACACCTTAAAGTAATCAATATTATATGTCAATTAAATCTGAATAAAACTGGGGACTATTAATAAATGGAGAAAATCAATGAAACAAGGATCTGGTTCTTTGAACAAGATAAATAAAATTGTCAAACCTCTAGCAAGACTGACAGAGAAAAAGAAGAAAAGAAACAAATTACCAACATCAGGAATGAAACAGAAGATATTCCTACATACCCTGAACACAGCAAAAGAATAATAAGGAAATACTATGAATAACATATATAGATAAATTAGATAATGGACCAATTTCTCAAAAACACAAACTACCACAACTCACTCAATATGCAATAGATAATTCTAATAGCACTATAACTATTAAGGAAATCAAATTTATAATTTTAAAAAACTCTCAAAAAAGAAATCTCCAGGCCCAGATAGTTTCATTGGAGAATCTACCAAACATTCAAAGAAGAATAAACAGCAATTCTACACAATCTCTTCCAGAATACAGAAGAGGAGTGTATCAGTCAGGTTTTAATCAGTGAAACAGAATAAGTAAGACATATATTAAACACACAAAAGGATTTATGGCCAAGAATGGGCCTATTGTGGTGGCTGCTTGGCTAGGCCCTCTGAAACCCAGGCAGTCTGAACCTCTTGGCCTACAAAGCTGTAGTCCATCGGCAGAATTTCAGGGACATTTCAGAGCATTTCAGGGAAACCTCAGTTCTGCTTGTAAGACCTTTCAATTTAGTGAATTAGGGCCACCCAGATAATCTAGGATAAAATACTTTATTTAAAGTTAACTGATTATGAATGTTAATCCATCTATAAAATACCTTCACAGCGACACTTAGACAGTATTTCATTGAATAGCTGAGGAATAAAGTGTAGTCAGGCTGACATATAAAACTGATCATCACAGGCCACCCCTTGTCAACTTGGCACCCACACATATCTCCGTAAACCAAACCACACACAATCTCCAAAAAAAAAAAAGAATAGCTAGATCATACTTCCACTTAACATGATATAACTATTCATGTACAACTGAAAATACACTAACCCTTTCCCCAGAAGAGAACACAAAGTCCTTGGATGATGTTCACGCTCCCCCTCGATACCCTATAACTTAAACTCTGTGATGTAAAGTTAACTATGATTAATCTATCTTATGTTAGATGGTGAAGGGAGTGAGGAAGGAAAGAAAACAGAAACATTTGCTTAATACATATGTACAAACATTCATAACAAAACAAGGAAGAAATACTCATAACTATTGAGGTCCTCATGTCTGCAACTGGTCACGTGGTTGCCGTTGCTACCTACTTTTACTACCCATTCCAGGGCCGGCCGAGTGGCTCAGTTGGTTAAGAGCGCGTTCAAGAGTCTGAGCTCTAAGCAACAGGGTCACTGGTTGGATTCCCGGCCCCAGCTGAGCTGCCAACAGGTGGCAGGATGGCTCAGCCAAAATAAATAAATAAGTAAATAAATATTTCTCTACTACCCATTCCATATTCCCTTTGTCTTCAGTGATCATGGTTCTTTATCTGATTGAGTCACCCAAACCATCATCCCTGAAGAGTCTGGGTCATTAGCAGTTCTATCTGAATTGAGTTGTCGTAGCTTTCCATTGCCTTTAATCACAGGAAATGGCGGTACTAAGAGACATCCTAAAGGATCTCTTGTATTCCAGACATATTTTTCCTTATCTTATCCAATGGCCATATTTTGCATATCTCTATTGCCACAAAACTAATCATCATAAGGAGGGAACAGTTCCAAATTCACTTTTTTTAAAGCTGGTATTACTCTGATACCAAACTAGGTAAAGACAGTACAAAAATGTCCTGGGAAGAGCCGTGGCCCATAGAGCTGGACTCCATCCACCCAGCAGCCTCAACAGCAGAGTCATATTTTTCACCAGAACATTTGGCTGCCCAGTTTCCATTTCATGGGGGGAAATTCAGCACATTTTATGTTTCAAATTATTTGTGCTTAGTTTAGGAACTCCTAAACATGATATGAATAAGAGGGCTCCCGTGTGTGTGTGTGTGTGTGTGTGTGTGTGTGTGTGTGTTTATTCACGTATCACTCATTCATTCATTCATTCATTCATTCATTTTAGTTAACATTTATCATGGCTAAGCTTGTCATGCACTGGATAAAGGAATTTAATGTCATGAGGTTGTTTTATCTTCCTAATAATTTGACACAGTGGATCTCTTGACCGGATTTGCAACTGAAGAAACTGACAATCAGCGAGGTTATATCAGTAGGCCTAAGGACATCAGCTGGTGGGTTTTTATTTGATCCCAAAGACTGTCCTCTTCACCTTTACACTAGGGTTTCATTCCAGGACTTCAGACTGTCACCTGAACTTGGGCACCTAGGAGTTTTGCCAGGTCTAAGTTCCTTGAATTTTTGGGAAAGGTGCCCAGAGCTTTAAGTTGGCCAAGGAACATCGTTGGTAATCTGGCTTCCTCAGGGTTCTCAGTCTTGTTCACCTCTAGGCCTTTGCTCACATCTCCTCTTACTTTCCAAGGGCTGGGTTACGGTTAAGAGTGCAGGCTCCGGAATCAGGCAGAATCCCAGCTGTGTGGCCTGAGTCAGGTGGCTTCACCTCACTAAACCGACTACTTATCTGTAAGTCAGGGCTAGTAGTCTGTACCTCACTGGATGTAGTGGGGATTAAATATCATGGTGCAGGATGCCTCAATCATTAACTGTGTCTACAAGGCTCCTGACCATCTTGTGAAAATGCAGATTTGGATTCAGCAGGTCTCTGGAAGAGCTGGAGATTTCTGACAAGCTCCCAGGTGAGGCCATTTCTGCTGATCCATGGACCACACTTTGAGTAGCACGATTGTTCATGTGATACACTCAGCGTGATGTCTTAGTGCCTAATACATGCTCCATGATAGTAGGTATGAAAAGATCATAAAAAAAATTCGCCTGTCTCTGGACACCCAGCCCAGGTATTTGCTCTGCCTTCATTGGTTTCTCTGATAAAAAGAAATGTACCGGTTCATTAGGAGGAACAGATTTTGGTTTTCTTTTCTTGGCACTGACTTCTAAGAGAAATTTATCACCTAGATCCTCAGATAAGGGACTCTGATTAGGACAAAG
>NW_017734550.1:0-3613 GCF_001890085.2 Hipposideros armiger
GACAGCAACTTGTCTGTTCCCTTTCCCCCAATTCCCCAGCCTTGTTCCCTTCCCCCCAATTCCCCAATAAAAATCTTAAAAAAAAAGAAAACTGAATAGAGATATACGTGATTATACACTGTACAGAAGATAGATTCCATACTTTCAGTCCAAAGTTACTAAAAAAATCAAACAACCCATAGAAAAATAAGGCAGAATTCAGAGTTGCTACAATATATTATCTAAGATGTCAAATTGTGGAAACATTCAGAGAGAGAAAAGTGTGACTTAACCTCAGGGCGAAAAAAAAATCAGTCACTAATCAATGAAGCCCAGACAATGGAGTTAGCAGACAAAGATTTCAAAGCAATTACTATAAATATTTCCAAGAATAAAAGAAAACTTTCAAAGGATAAACTAAAATATGATGGCAGTGCCTCAACATACAGGGAGTCTCAAGAGAGAACTAGAAACAGTAACAACCCATAGAAATGAAAAGTAGAATATCCATACAAAAAATGTCATTATACCTATCTGGGCTCAACAACAGACTTGAGTGAACTTGTGGATAGATAAATTAAAAGTATCCAATCCGAAAGAGGAAAACAGGCCTAAAAAAAGGAACAGATCCTCAAGGTCCACTGGGATGTCAAGAATCCCAACATAAATGTAATGGGAATTCTAGGAGATGACAGTAAGGAGTGTATAAAAAACAAACAAACACAAAAAATCACCTGAAGAATGGCCAAAAATGCCCCAAACTTCATGAAATACATTAATCTAAAGATTCCAAAAGTTAGAACTCCAAATATGAAAAACACAAAGTGAATCAAATCTAAAGATATCATAGTCAAACAGCCAAACAACAAAGATTTTCAAAGAAAATCTTGAAAGCAGGAGAAAAATAGTTCATCACATACAGGGTAAGAGCAATACCATCAACATTTGACTTTTCATCAGAAATAGGAGGCCAGAAAGCAATTAAAAGACATAATTAAAATACTGAAAAAATACTGTAAACCAAGAATTCTCTATCAAGCCAAAATATTCTTCAAAATGAAGGCAAAATAAAGACATCCCCAGATAAGCAAATATTAAGAGAATGTCACTAGCACATATGTACTGCAAAAAATACTAAATGAAGTCCATCAGGCTGAAAAGAATTAAAACCAGACTAACTCAGATCCACAGGAAGAAAATGAGAAGCACTAGAAATGGTAAACAAGGGAGAAGACATTGTTTTTCTCTTAATTTCTTTAAAAGAAACATAAGATTGTTTAAAGCAATAAGCATAACATATTACTGATAAATTTTTTAACATAAAATATGACAATAACAGTACAAAGCAGGGAATAATCTACAGTGAAGCAAAGTTGCTAATTTTAAGAAAATTAATATAGTATTACCAGAAGTGGCTTGTGATAAACGCATATATTAACAATGCTAGAGCAGGGGGCCAGCCGAGTGGCTCAGTTGGTTAAGAGTTAGCTCAAGAGTGCAAGCTCTGAGCAACAGGGTCGTCAGTTCGATTCCCACATGGGCGAGTGAGCTGCGCCCAAGCTGAGCTGCCAACAGGTGGCAGGATGGCTAAGCTGGTGAGAGCACGTGCTCCTAACAACAAGGTTGCCTTTTCGAGATGGTGGGCTATGCCCACCCACAACTAACTGAACACAGCACCTTGAGCTGAGTGGCACAACTGGACTTGGAGCTGAGCTTGCTGCACCCTCCACAACTAAGATTAAAAGACAACAACTTGGCTGTTCCTCTTCCCCAATTCCCCAATAAAAAAATTTTTAAAAACCTTAAAAAAAATTTTTAAATAATTTTTTAAAAACACTATAGCAACAACTAAAACACAAACTCAGAAAATTTTAAAGTACATTAGAAATATTAGTTAACAGAAAAGGTTTACTAAAGGATTCCCCTCCCCCAAAAAATAACATGACATAAAAAAAACAGCAAAATGTCCAACCTATATCCAGTCACACCATTTCTTACACTAAATATGAATGGATGAAGCACTCCAAAAAAGGGCGGATACTGTCAGAATGGATAAAATACAAAATCCAAATGTATGCTGTCTACAATAAACATTTTTAGATTCAAAGACACAATAGGTTGAAAGTAAATGGAGGAAAAAAGATATACAAGGTATAACAAAAAAAATACGGTGATGTTTAAAAAAAATTATTACAGTAAAAGACACATTTCCATTAATGCCCCTCAAAATACTTGCCCCTCCTCGCTTTGAACACACTTATCCCATCGTTATTTCCACTTTCTGAAGCAAATTCTGGAAGTTCTCTTTCGTGAGTGTCTTTAGTTGCGCTGTCATGGCTGCCTTGATGTCCTGAATCGATTCAAAACTTTTACCTTACATGGCCATTTTGACTTTGGGGAAGAGCCAGAGTCTCACGGTGCCAGATCCGGCGAATAAGATGGGTGAGGACACACCATGTTTTTATTTGACAGAAACTGCTTTATACCAGAAGCAATGTGTGACACAGAGCCTTTCTATTGTGATCACAAAATACGGTGAATGCTGCTCCCAAGTGCCATCCAACAGAAAGGCAGGCATCGTCTATATGGGAAGCAGCACATCGAACTTTAGTGTGTGACAAGTTTCAATTTGTTTGCTGCAGTCAGTTGGGTGTGAGCTACAGTTAAGAGATGTGTTTCAAAGTGTGCTGTAAATCATCCTCCATCATGACAACATTCCGTGCTAAACATCACTTCCGGTAATACAGCAATTTCTGTCAAATAAAAACATCATGGTGTGTTCTCATCCACCTTATTCACTGGATCTGGCACCGTGCAACTTCTGGCTCTTCCCCAAAGTAGAAATCGTTCAGGACACTGAGGCAGCCACCACAGCGCAACTAAAGAGACTCACAAAAGAGGACTTCCAGAACTGCTTCAAAAAGTGGCAAGATAAATAGGGTAAGTGTGGTCGAAGCGAGGGGAGTATTTTGAGGGGATTAATGGCAATGTGTGTTTTACTGTAATAATTTTCTTTTTATTTAAACATTCACTGTATTGTTTGATCACATCTTGTACCACGAAAACAGTAACCATAAAAGAGGTGGAGTGGCTATGTTAACATTGAGGGGAAAAAGATTCTCAGTGAGGAATATTAGTAGCCACAAAGATAAACATTTTAAATGCTAAAGGGTCAATATATCTGGAATATGTAACAATTATAGATGTCTATGCCCCTAAGAAATAAACTAACAGAATGAAAGGAAAGGAGAAATGGGAAATTCAACAATTTCAGTTGGAGATTTCAATACTCATCTCTGTGTTGCCTTACAGCTACCTCTGCGTACTAACCCCTGACCTAAACGAGCTCCTGAGGAAGTGTCTCGGAACACTGAGACCCGGTGGAATGATATCGGTCATCTCCCTTTATCTGTATAGGATGCGGCAGAATGGCACTGTCCTGGGGGTTGTGCAGGCTGTATGAAGGCATCGTACATGTTGGAATACAATGGAAGCCGGTTAATGGAAAACAGCCTTAAGGCGCGTAGCACAAGGATCTTTGAGTACCGTATTTGCCGGCGTATAAGACGACTGGGCGTATAAGACGACCCCCTAACATTTCCACTCAAAATACAGAGTTTGTTATATACTCGCC
>NW_017734551.1:0-1244 GCF_001890085.2 Hipposideros armiger
ATGTATCTTTACGAATAAATGTTTTCAGATTTTTGGGTTAGATACCCAAGAGAGAGATTGCTGTGTCATATGGTAATTCTATTTTTAATTTTTTGAGGTATCTTTACACTGTCTTCCATAGCAGCTGCACCAATCTGCATTCCCACCAACAGTGTATGAGGAGAACTGCAATCTTGAATTCTCTGTCACTTAAGTCACATATTTCCCTGTCTTTAAGTTCATTATCTAGAGACTTTTCATTTTCTTTCTTAGCTGCCTTGTTACCTTGGTTTTTCATGGCAATTAATTAATTGTTATTTCTTTTACTAGGCATCTACAGGAGTCAGTTCTGCAACAGGTTTGTAGGAAGAGGTCTGTATTTTGCTTTCCAGTGGGTGTTGGTAGACTGCTTTATTTTCTCTCCTACTCCAGCCTTTTATTCCCTCTCATGTTATAGTTTTATATTTTCACTGCACTGTTCTGCTTCTCACACAATGGGGAGATTCCCTGGTCTTTTCCTATGTCAGCAGGTCGCCGGAGTCTCAGGGGACCGCCTCTGTTGGGGGATGTGGAGAGCTTCTGAATTTCCCAAGCCTCCTGCACCAGATTCAAGGCCTGTGTGTTTCAGCAACTCTATTTACCCCTGCAGGGATCTGCCCAGATAGGTGTTGACAGGGGCAGAGTGGGTCATGTGAGGTGGCTCTGAGCAATGGTGGTAACCACCAGCAAAGCCAGTCCTGCACCCAAAGCTCCCTCCCTTTTGCAGGAACTAGTTGAGCTGTGAGTCTGTGGCTGTGGGCCCCAGTTCTCAGATCTAAAAATATTCTGTTCTTTTGATCTGACAGTGCTATTGTTCCACTTCTAGCATTGGGCAGACGGGGTTGGGGCAAGCTCTTAAAAGGTGGGGAGGGGTCTGATAGGGTGCATGCCTATGCCTTCTGTCCTCTACTTGGCACTGAGCGCTTATACCACCATTTTCACCTTTCTTCCCTCAGTCTATGCTCCTAGGTATCTGCCGTGAGTGTTGGGTTCAGCCGTGTTATATGCTGATCCCTTGGGTGGGACTGTGGGCCAAAAGGGGAGCACTAGCTGTTTGAGTTCTTCCCTCTCCAGTGACTCCAGTAGCTCTGAAATTCAGGGAGCTGGGAGCTCAGAGGTCCGGTCTGTGTCAGCTCTGTGGCCCTGCGCTTCCCCCTTCCCTCCTCCCCAGCTCACCCAATTTGCCCACCTTTAGATGATTTCAATTGCCTGTCTCTTAGCCTTGC
>NW_017734551.1:3609-7422 GCF_001890085.2 Hipposideros armiger
TACAATCTGGTAACCAATAAACTATTGTCTATGTCTATCAGTTTCTCTTTCTTTGTTTGTCTTATTCCTTTGTTGCCTTCAGTTTTATATCCCATGTATCAGTGTTTGCTGAGTCTTTCTTCTGCTAGCTCAAATCAGTAGATTTGAACTTGGGCTTCTCTAGTTAATTCTTTATTTCAGTTATTGTACTTTTAAGTTCAGAATTTCCATCTAATAGTATTTTATAATTTCTATGTCTTTATTGATACTGTCTATTTTGTAAGACATCATATTCATGCTTTCCTTTAGTCCTTTTGACAAAACTTCCTTTATTTCTTTGAACGTATTTAAAATGAAAAGATCTTTATCTAGTAAGTTTATTTTCTGTGGCATTCTCAGAAAGATTCTATTGATTGCTTTTTTTTATTCTAGCATAGGCCATACTTTGTTTCTTTGCAGGATCATTTTTTTATTGTAATTTATAAATTTTAAATGACAAAGTTTAACATCTTTAGAAATCAGTTTTTTTCCCCTACCTCAGCGCTTGATATTGTTGCTGTTTGTAATTGTTGTGATTTTTTTGTCACTTTCCTAAACTAATTCTTTACACATTCTTTGGTGTGTATGGCCACTGACATTTGTTCTAAGTTAGTTTAGCGGTAAGCTACTAATTTGTGAAGGATTTCCTTAAATGCCTGGGTCAGTACGTCTCCAAATCTTTATCAAGAGGTTCTGTACAAGGCTCATATATAGACAGTGCCCAAAAAATGTATACACATTTTAAGAAAGTAAAAACTATTAAAATTGTAATACTCAATATACACTGATAACAAAAGATGAATACAAGTCATGTTCAACTTCTGCAATTACAAGGGTGCTCAAAGTGGTTACCACCAGCATCCAGACACTTCTGATTATGGCAAACGACTGCTTGAGCAACATTAACCAAAGTACCCACTTGCATACATTTTTTGGCACCCCCAGTATATGTTGGAACATTGCTTCAATGCTGACAGTTTACAACTCTGCTTTAGCCTTCATTTCCTGTTTGTTCAGAGCCTCAAGGTAATCCTTTATAAAGCACTTAGGGGCTTCTTCAATTTTCCCTAGATCCATGCATAGCCCCAAACATGTACAAAGCTTTACACATGGCCTTCTAGATTTCCAGAAATATTTTGTATCTTTGAAAATATCCCACAGTTTTTCCTTGTAAGCTTTCTGTTCAGCATGTTTTTTACCCCACCTGTTATTGCCACCTCAAGTAACTGCAATATTTAACAATTGTCACTGATTGGTTTTGATAAATAATCCCCAGGGAAAGGCTGTTTGTAATGGATGAGCACTGAATCAGGTCAAATAATGCCAAACCCTGCAAGTGAAATTTTTTAGGGAATGGCCAAAGAGGTTAAGAAATAATTCTCTAGAATGGGGTTTTGGAAGATCTCTAACCCTGTTCTTGCCTCTAATGTAGCTGCTAGACTGCTGGTTTCAGTATGGTTTACAGAACTGTTATTTCCCATGACTACAAGCATAGTTTGTGAGACAGGAATGAAAATAAGGCAACTTTAAACCCAAAGAAATACAGTTTTTTTCTTGAATAAAGGCTCCCCATATTATTGCAAGTCTTCTGAGTCCTGAAAAGTTGACTTTGACAATATTTTCCAGTATTCTTATTGTTTTCATGGAAAAGGGCATTTGTCTGATATCCATAATCCACCATTCCCACTGATGTCACGACCAATTATATCATCATTCTTTACTTTAACCTCTTTTTGTCTTTATAATTAAACTGAGTTTCTTGTACACAGAACATAGTTGAGTCTTGTTTATTATCCAATCTTACAATCTTTACCTCCCATATACAGTAATACCTTGGTTTGTGAGCATAATTTGTTCTGGAAATAAACGACTCATATTGCAAGACATCACTCATTTACCAAGTTAAAATATATTAGAAATGTTTGCTCATCTTGTGGAACACTCGCAAATCAACTTACTCACAATCCAAAGTTTTGCTGTATATCTTTTATATAATGTCATTATTGATATGGTTGGGTTTAAATGAAAGCTTTTGCTATTCATTTAATATTTGTTCCATTTATTTTATTGTATTTTTTTCTTATTCTGCCTTTTCTCAACACTCCATCATCTTGGAGTCTCTTTTATTAAATCTTTCATCTTCTGATTAGCAGTTACTGCTTCAGGGTTCTTTGCATATCTAGTACATTTTATTGTATGCCCATTATTGTAGATATTATGTTACAAAAGCCCTTGATAGAGCTTTCTCTTATAAGTGTTAAATTCTATTCTAACTGAAAGTTAAATTTTCAGCATATCTCTTGGATACCATATCAAACTTTGGGGGGAAAAATGCTATTTCACTTTACTCATACTCCTAGAGAATATACTTTACTCCTATACTTACATTTGTTGATTGAATTACCTTTGATGGATGTTTGCATTCTTTTCAGTTTGGGACTATTAGGAATAAAATTGGTGTGAGCATTCTTGTACACATTTTATTTTAGGTCAGATGATTTTATTTCTCTTGGGTAAATATTTAGGAGTGAAATTGCTGGATCAAACCAGAGATGTATCTTTATCTTTATAAAAAAATACCAAACCATCTCATTTTTCAAAGTGGGTTTATTTCTGGGCTCTCTATGCTTTTCTATTGATCTATGTGTCTGTTTTTGTGCTAGTTCCATACTGCTTTGATTACTATAGCTTTGTAGTGTAGTTTGAAATCACAGAGCATGATACCTCAAACTTTGTTCTTTCTCAAAATTGCTTTGGCTATTTGGGAACTTTTGTGGTTTCATATAAATTTTAGGATTATTGCTCCAGTTATGAAGGAAAAATGTAATTGGTGTTTTGATAGAGATTGCATTAAATCTGTACAGTGCTTTGGGGAGTATAGACATTTTAATGATATTAATCATTCCAATCTGTGAGCACTATATATCCTTCCATTTATGTGTGACTTCTACAATTTCTTTCATCAATTATACCATGAAATATTTTGAGTCTTGTATTATGTCTCTGGATATTTTCCAGTGTCTCCTAATTAATAGTCTATGGCCTCTTGAATAGAATTTGTAACCTGATGTTGTGTGAAATAATGTATAATTTTTAATTATGTGGAATTGTGGAATTGGTTTATAGTGCTATTCACTTCTATTATATCTATATTATTTTTCTGTCTACTCATACTATTAATTAATTTCTGGGAGTTTAATATTAAAAACTCCAACCATAAATCTTAATTTATCAATTCCTCCTTTCAATTCTGTTGGTTTTTCTTCATGTATTTTGGAGTTGTATAATTATTATATTTATATATTTTTAATTATTATATCATCCTACTATATTAATCCATTTATACTTAGGTGATCTCCCTCTTTGTCTCTAATAATAATCACATTATTAAGTATATGTTATCTGAAATTAGTATGTCTATTATAATGTTTTATGCATATTATTTTATTTAATGCATATTTCAATTCTTTATTTTCAAATTATATGTGTGTTTGCAATTAAAATATATCTCATTTAAGCACCAAAACATTTAGCTTTTCTTTTTTAAGCTTTTTATCCAACATGATGATCTCAGTCTTTAGAGTGTTTAGTTGATTTACATTTAATGTGATTATTGATATTGTTGAATTTAGGTCTTCAGTTTGGGCATTTATTTTCTACTTATCTCATGCCTTTATTGTTCCTCTGTTCTTTTCATCTGCTTTTTTTATCATGATATAATTAATATACCATATAATTCACAATTTCAAGGTATACAATTCAGCAGATTTTAGTGTACTTATATGGTTGTAAAAC
>NW_017734551.1:9687-12233 GCF_001890085.2 Hipposideros armiger
GTAAATAAATAAATAATAAAAATGATTACTTAGTCCAATATCAAGGATTTTTCTCCCAATTTTTTTTGAAGTTTTATGGTATCAGGTCTTATGTTTAAATCTTTAATCCACTTCTAGTTAATTTTTGTGATTGCTACAAGATGGGAAGCAATTTGATGTTTCTGCATGTGGTTATGCAGTTTTCCCAATATCATTTGTTGAAGAGGCTATCCTTCCCCATTGAGTGTTCTTGGTTTCATGTAAAACGTTAGTTGGCCATACATGTGGGGGTTAACTTTGGGCTCTGTATTCTGTTCCACTAATCTGTGTTTATTTTTATGCCTGTATTATACTGTTTACTATAGTTTTGTAGTACAGTTTGAAGTGCTATGTTGTTTCTCATTATTTATTTAACTATTTGGGATCTTTTGTGGTTCAACACAAATTTTAGGATTGCTTTCTCAGTTTCTGCAAAAAATGTCATTGTAATTTTGATAAGCTTTGCACTGAATCTATAGATGGCTTTGAATAATATGGACATTTTTAAAGTATTAATTCTTCCAATCTATGAATACTGGATATCTTTTCATTTTTTTGTGTCTTCTTAAATTTCATCATCAAAATCTTGTAGTTTATATTGTATAGATCTTGCACTTACTTGGTTCAGTTTATTCCTAAGTATTTTATTGTTAAAGAAGATATTGTGAATGGGATAATTTTTAAATCTACTTTTCAGATGTTTTCTTGTTAATGTACAGAAGTGCAACTGACTTCTGTATGTTGATTTTTAATCCTGAAACTTTATTGTATTCATTGATTAGTTCCAACAGTTTTTTGGTGAGTCTGTGGGGTTTTCTCTGTGTAAGATCACATCGCCTGCATGTAATGACAATGCCACTTCTTCCTTTCTAATTAGAATGTGATTTATTTGTCTTGATTAATTGCTCTGGTTAGGACTTCCAATACTATGGTGAATAAGAGCGGTGAGAGTGGGCACAGCTGAGGGCTTCTCATATATGGCTTTTATTATGTTGAGGTGTGTTCCTTCCATACTCAATTTATTGACAATTTTAATCATAAAAGGATGTTGTATTTTGTCAAGTGCTTTTTCTGTATCTATTCAGATAATTGATATGATTTTTTATCTTACATTTTATTAACAGTGTATCACATCTATTGATTTGTGCATGTTGACCCATCTTTGCACCCCAGAGATAAACGCTATTTGGTGACGGTTTATGATCTCTCTTTTTTTTTTTTTTTAGCTGAGCCATCCCGCCACCTGTTGGCAGCTCACGGCTGCTCAGCTCGGGCTGACTCGAACCACTGTTGCTCAGAGCTCAAACTCTTNTCTGGTCATAGGAGAAAACCTTTCAGTCTTTCGTAATGAAGTATGATAGCTGTATGTGTTTTTTATATACCTTCTATAAGTTTAAGGAAGTGTTCTTTTTTTGTATATTCACTGTTTTATCATGCAAAGGCATTGGATATTGTCCTTTATTCTATTAATAGGGTGTGTTGCATTGATTGACTTTTGTATGTTGACACAATCTTCCATTCCTAGCATAAATCCTATATTTGTACCTATATTGTACCTATATTTGTCTGTGGTTTTCCTTTTGTATGTCTGTCCATTTTTGGTATCAGGGTACTATTGGCCTCCTAGAATGAGATGGAAATGTTCTCTCCTTTTCTATTCTTTTGGAATGGTAAATGATTAAATTTAATTCTTCTTTAGACATTTGATTGAATTTACCAATGAAGCCACTTGTGCTTGGACTGTAGTTAGTGGGAAATTTTTTTTTAATGACAAATTGAAATTTTATTTGTTATAAGTCTATTCAGATTTTCTTTTCTCTCTCTCTTTTTTGAGAGGGCTTTTGAGTAAGTTTTGATAGCTTGTGTGTTTTTAGGAATTTGTTCATTTATGTAGATTTTCTAACTGATTAACATACAATTATTTATAGTATTCCCTTATAATCCATTTTATTTCTATCATGTCTTCTTTTTTATTCATGTTTTTGGTAATTTGAATTTTTACTTAGCAGAGTAAGGGTAGTTAGTTGCTTATCAATGTTGGAGATCTTTCAAAAAAATGTTTTGCTGTTTTTTATTTCATCCTGGAGGACTCCATTTACTATTGCTTGTAGGGCATGTTTGTTAGCACAAATTCTCTTAGCTCTGGCAACATCTAATTTCTCCTTAATTTGTAATGAATAGCTTTGCTGGATATAGTATTACTGGCTCATGATATTTTCATTTCATGATTTTAAATATATAATCCCATTGCCTTGGTTCCTTGACTATGTTTTCTGGTAAAAAAAAATCAGTAAAATTTATTGAAAATTTCTCGTATTTGATGACTTGCTTCTTTTTTGCTGCTTTCTTTTTCTTTTTTAATGTTTTTTATTAAAGTTTATTGGGGTGGCAATGGTTAGTAAAGTTGCATAGGTTTCAAGTGTACAATTCTGTCATACATCATCTATATATCACATTGTGTGTTCACCACCCAGAGTCAGTTCTCCTTCCATCAGCATATATTTGATTCCTTTTATCCTCATCTACCA
>NW_017734552.1:0-1020 GCF_001890085.2 Hipposideros armiger
AAGGTTCTGGTACACACTGAAAAGAATGGCTGAATTTTACACTGACAACACTGACTGTGAGCAAACAGGCTGAACAACTCAAATCCCTAACATTGCCATAAAAATACAAAATGGCAATCATTTTATATACTGTTTGGTTGGTTCTTATAAAGTTAATTTATATCCATACTATTACCCAGCAATTCCTCTGTAGTTATATTTAAGATAGCTTAGATAAATAAAAACATATGTCCCCAAATGACTTGTACGATAATGTCTATAGCAGCTTTATTCTTAATAGTCCCAAACTGGAAAGCCTAAATAAACATCAATAAGAAAATAGATAAATATATTGTAAGAAGAGCTACTTCCCAGCAATAAAATAGAACAAATTACTGTTACACACAGCATCAGGGAAGAATCTCAAAACACATTATGCTGAGTGAGAGAAGGCAGACATGAAACAGCGCATATTGCAAAATTCTGTGTGTTTGAAGTTTCAGAACAGTCAAAACTAATCAATGGTGATAAAAGTAAGAAAAGCAGTGGCCTCTGAAGGGTGTGCATAAGGGAATTAGCTAGAGTGATAGAAATATATATGGGGGCAAGGATGTGGATTATATGAACATATGCATTTGTCGAAACTCATCAGACTTAAGATTCATGTGTTTCACTCTGTATAAATTATACCAAGGGAAATGTGAATCAAAACCACAATGACATATCATCTCACACCTGTCACAATGGCTATTATCAAAAAGTCAACAAATACATATTAGTAAGGATGTGGAGAAATGGGAACCCTCATGCACTGGTAATGTAAAATGATGCAGCCACTGTAGCAAATGGTATGGAGTTTCCTCAAAAATTTAAAAATAGAAGTACCTTGTGATCCAGAAATTACACTTCTTGGCATTTATCCAAACAAAACAAAACCAAAACCAGTAATTTGAAAATATATACATATATATGTTATGCACCCTTATGTTTTTTGTGGCATTATTTATAATAGAAAAAATATGGAAGCAACCTAGGTGTCCA
>NW_017734552.1:2560-3328 GCF_001890085.2 Hipposideros armiger
GGATGGGGATCTCCCACAGTACTCAACAGAGACACTCAGGAATGTTTCATTGTATCAAAGAACTTGCATCATCCCTGTAAGCTGGATAACTTGTAACTTATTAGAAAGTAGAAATGGGTCAAACAGAAAAACACAGCTAGAAAAGTTACTTTACCCAAATGGTTCAGCAAATAGTCTACATACAGTGTAAGGGTTTTGAGTAACTTTGATTACTCTCTCAAAATGCCTTCTTCATATCATGAAGGGGTTAGAGAAGTTTCACATGGTCTGCATTTCTCTGAAAAGGAGTGACTATTTTGAGTTCATGGACTTAAAGCTCTAAGGTTTCATTACAGGTCACAAATGCACCACTAACATATGCAATTAGTTCATTATTGAATAAGCTGGTTTGTACGGGATGCAAACTAGAATATTTACTTTACTCATACTAAGAGAAACCAGTCTCTAATGTTCACAGGGAATAAGAATAAGCATGAAATGCACTCTCTACTCCTAAAAGTCCCTTCAAGGTACATTTTTTTTTTTACTCTGGTCTTTTTTTATATAGGATGCAGGGGTTGTCTTTGCTAGAATTATTTTGCAATATTTTACTAAATACAATACTTTCTTCACAATATGTAGGTACTTTGACTACAATCCACAAAAAAAAATTTCATCCCACATCATGTCACATTTAAATATGAGTAAGACCTAGAATTTTAAAACCTAGAAGATTTGTCATAATTTCTAAAGAAATCTGTTCCCATAATAATTTAAACTATCTCCGTG
>NW_017734553.1:0-3602 GCF_001890085.2 Hipposideros armiger
ACTGGTTCACAATGTTTCTCCCAAGAGGGTTCAGTTTTGGGGCACCTGCTCCCGCTTTCGAGTATTTCTATTGCCAGTTTCCCGTAACTTCCTGTCGCGCCCACCCCAGCAGTCCGCCGAAGCAGTCATGTCACTGAAATCACTGAACCCGTCCTGAACCCTAAAACGGTCCCTGACCCAAACACTAAAATATAACGATCCCACCTCAGCGAACCCTAAAATCCTCTCCCTATCATTTCCTTCCCTCTAAAACCTTAAAGCTACACACACCTCTCCTTTACATCCTGTTTCGAACCCAAAAATTCCTAAGAGTATCCCCTCCATGGAACCCTAAGTATGTCCCTAACAATCCAAAAACTCGCCCTCCCCCTCCCCTATGCCCCCTAACCGCAGACATAAACCATAACAATGTGTTGGGGCTCAGGGACCCAAACCGGAAGTGGAAAATTGCATAGTCATCCTTAGCTAGACTGCCTAATCCACCTCAGCACCCTCCCCATTTCTGCACCTGCAAAAGCGGGCTATATGAAACAAACGAGTGCTGCCAGACGGGTTCACAATGTCTCTCCCAAGAGCGGACTGTTTTGGGGCCCCTACTCCCGCATTGGAGTATTTCCTTTGTCGGTCTCCAGTAACTTCCTGTCGTGCTCACTCCGGGAGGTCTGACCAGGCAGCCGTGTCCTTAAAAACACTGAACCTGTCTCAAACCTGAACGTCCCTGACCCCAAACCTAAAAAGTAACTACCCTATGTCAGCGACCCCTAAAAACCTGTCCCTCACATCCCCTTCCCTCTAACAATTTAATGCTACAGACACCTCTCCCTTACTCCCTGTTTCAAACCCAAAAATCCAAAGAATATGCCCTGCCCGGAACCCTAATCATGTCCCCCACAAATCAAACAGTCGCCCTACCCCACCCGTATGCACCCCGACCCCAAACATAAAGCGTAACCCTGTGAATGGGTTGAGGAACCCAACCCGAAAGTGGAAAATTGCTGAGTCATCCTTAGCTAGGCTGCCCCAACGCACCTCAGCGCCCTGCCGTGTCTGCCTCCACAAAAGCGTGGCTATATGTAAATGAACGAGTGCTTCCAGACTGGTTCACAACGTCTCTCCCAAGAGGGCACCTTTCTGGGGCACCTGCTCCAGCTTTCGGGTATTTCTATGGCTAGTCTCCCGTAACTTGGTGTCGCGCCCACAGCAGGTGGTCCGCTGAGGCAGCCATGTCCCTGAAAACATTGAACCTGTCCTGAATCCGAACACCGTCCCTGATCCCAACCCTAAAATATAACTATCCCACCTCTGCGAACCCTAAAAACCTGTCCATATCATTTCCTTCCCTCTAAAACCATAACGATACACACACCTCTCCCTTACACCTTGTTTCGAACACAAAAATTCCTAGGAGTATCCCATCCCCGGAACTGTAAGAATGTCCCCCAGAATCCATAGACTCGTCCTACCCCTCCTGTATGCCCCCCAACCCGAAACATAAATTGTAACCATGTGTCGGGTTTGAGGGACCAAACACGGAAGTCAAAATTGCTGAGTCATCCTTAGCTAGACTGCCCAACCCACCTAAGCGCCCTCCCCGTTTCTGCCCACGCTAAATCGAGTCTATATGAAATGAACGAATGCTGCCAGAAGGGTTCACAACGTCTCACCCAAGAGCGGACAGTTTTGGGACCCTACTCCCACTTTTGAGAATTTCCTTTGCCGGTCTCCAGTCACTTCCTGTCATGCCCACTCTGGGCGGTCCGATGAGGCAGCCATGTCCCTGAAAACACTGAACCTGTTCGAACACGAACACCATCCCTGACCCCAAACCTAAAAAGTAAATATCCCAACTCAGCGAACCCTAACAACACGTCCCTAACGTCCCCTTCCTTCTAAAATGTAAACGCTACACAGCTCTCCCTACACCCTGATTCGAACACAAAAATCCAAAGATATGCCCTACCAGAACCCTAAGCATGTCCACCACGAATCAAACACTCATCCTACCCCACGCTTATGCCCCCCAACATCAAATATAAAGCGTAACTCTGTGCTGGGGCTGAGGGACCCAACCCGGAAGTGCAAAATTGCTGATTCACCCTTAGCTAGGCTGGCCCAACACACCTCAGCGCCTTTCCCGTTTCTTCCTCTACAAAAACGTGGCTATATGTAAATGAACGAGTGCTGCCACACTTGTTCACAACGTCTCTCCCAAGAGGGGCAGTTTTGGGGCACCTGCTCCCGCTTTCGAGTATTTCTATTGCAAGTCTCCCATAATTTGCTGTCGTGCCCACCTCAGTGGTCCACTGAGGGAGCGATGTCCCTGAAGTCAATGAACCCGACCCGAACCCTAACACCGTCCCTTAAACCAACCCTAAAATATAACTATCCCTCCTCAGCGAAACCTAAAATCCTCTCCCTATCATTTCCATCCTTTTAAAACCTTAACGCTACACACACCTCTACCTTACTACCTGCTTCGAACCCAAAAACTCCTAAGAGTATCCCCTCCCCGGAACCCTAAGAATGTCCCCAACAATCCACACAATCGCCCTATCCCTCCCCTATGCCCCCCAAACCGAAACATAAATCGTAACCATATGCCGGGGTTGAGGGACCAAACACGGAAGTGAAAATTTCTGAGTCATCCTTAGCTAGACAGCCCAACCCCCCTCAGCGCCCTCCCCGTTTCTGCCCTGTAAAAGCGAGGCTATATGAAACGAACGAGTGCTGACAGACGGGTTCACAACGTCTCTCCCAAGAACGGACAGTTTTGGGGACCCTAAACTCGCTCTTGAGTATTTCTTTTGCCAGTGTCTAATAAGTTCCTGTCGCGCCCACTCTGGGCCGTCCGCCGAGGCAGCCATGTCCCTGGAAACACTGAACCTGTCCCAAACCTGAACACCTTCCCTGACCCCAATCCTAAAACATAATTATCCCACCTCAGCGAACCCTAAAAACCTGTCCCTATAATCCCCTTCCCTCTAAAACGTTAAGGCTGCACACACCTCTCCCTTACACCCTGTTTCGAACCCAAAAATCCAAAGATTATCCCCTGCCTGGAACCCTAACATGTTCTCCACAAATCAAAACTCGCCGTACCCCACCCCTATGCTCCCTGACCACAAACATAAAGCATAACCCTTTGCCGGGGCTGAGGATCCCAATGCGGAAGTGGAAAATTGCTGAGTAATCCTTAGCTAGGCTGGCCCTACACACCTCAGCGCCCTCCCCGTTTCTTCCTGCACAAAATCGTGGCTATATGTAAATGAACGAGTGTTACCAGACTGGTTCACAACGTCTCTCCCAAAAAAGGACAGTTTTGGGGTGCCTGCCTCCGCTTTCGAGTATTTATTTCTATTGCCAGTCTCCCAGAACTTCCTGTCGCTGCCCCCCCCATGAAGTCCGCCGAGATAGCCCTGTCTCTAAAAACACTGAACCTGTCCAAACCCGAAGAGCTTCCCTGACCCCAACACTAAAATATAACTATCCCACCTCAGCGAACCCTAAAGGCGTATCCCTATCATTTCCTTGCTTCTAAAACCTTAACACTACCCACACAACTCCCTTACACCCTGTTTCGAACCCAAAAATTCCTAAGAGTA
>NW_017734554.1:0-574 GCF_001890085.2 Hipposideros armiger
CTGGCTCCCAGGTCTTGATTATTGGAGCAGTGTGTACTTCTGTCTGGAAACCCCCATCAGCTCCCATGGGCTGGAGTTGAGGGTGAACCGCAAAAGCACCTTGTCAGGGCAGTTTGGGAATTCAGCAGTGCAAGGTCCCTAGAGAATTAGGGCAAGAGAGGGTCTCCCTACCCCATGTCTGTGTAGGGTGGGTGACGCCTCTGAAGGATCGACTGGTGTATCTATCCCCTTTCTCTTGCTACCTTCACTCACCTCTTTTACTTGAATGCCTTTCCTTCCTGATCAGGAAGATAGCTATAGGTCACTATGTTAGCTTGTGTTCCCACCAAAAAGGACCCAGACACCAGGACGTGGGGGCAGGCAGATTATTTGGGAAGTGATCTCAGGGTGCTTAAGTGAGGGACTAAGTGAAACAGGAAGGTGAGAAAAGCCATGGAGGTGGGCAGATGGGGCTCAAGTTCACCTTCTCAGAGACACTGTGGAACCCAGGTCAGAACTGACCCACCAGATGTCAAGGAAGTTTGGGTCTGTGGTGTTTGAGGGTTTCCCTGTGACATGAACTCCCCTACACTTT
>NW_017734554.1:5490-7464 GCF_001890085.2 Hipposideros armiger
GCGGCATGAGGATGCCTATCAGCTCCCGGGCCTCACGGAGAGTGACTCTGCCCACCAGAGAAGCTGACCTGCAGAACATCTCCAAGTAGGGAGCAGACAGCAGCGCTTTCCTCTCATGGCCATGCCTGCAGATTGAGGTAAGGAAGCAGCAAAGCGTCTGAGGGATCCGGGAACAGCGTCTCCGACACGCTGTGACAAAGCGCAGGGGCAAACTCACTGCACGATGCTCGCGGTTTGGATAGCTGCGAGTCGATGGAGGGGCATGGACGGCTGCGTGACCTATTCGGGCCAAGGGAAGGTGGCGGGCACGGCGATCGCGGCTGTGGCGGCAGAGGTGGCTGCAGCGGCGGTGCTGCAACTTGGGTGGAAGGGGCGGGGCTGGGAAGCGCACCTGCCCAGGCAGCCTCCCTTGGGGCGTTTTAGGGAGAGGCCTGTCCTTGGGCGGAGATCCAGAGCGAGAGCCTGAGCGGGCTCCAAGCTAGCTCCTTCAGCTGTCAAGGCGTCCAAGGCGAAGTGCCCACCCTTGGGCCTGTAGTCCGAAGCCTCTTGGAGCGGTCTGGCCAGGACTCGGCGCGCGTGCCCGTGCCCGGGATCGCGCTTGGTCGGCGCGTGCACAACGGCCGAGGTTCCGCAGCCGTAGGTGGGAGGGGAGTGCGGAGGGGGGGAGGGGGGCGCGCGCAGAGCATGTCCGTTGGGTCCTGTGCGGAGGACACGCAAGGAGGTCCCGCCGGCCAGGAAAGGTACGGATCCCCTGGGAATCATGCTTAGGTACTCCCACATCTGCCGAGGGGTGGAGGGGTTTCTCAGCTTCTGGGAGTCTGGTATACACTCCAGAGAACATGATGAATCGTCACTATGGGCCCTTCCCCGGGAAATCTTCTGTATACCTTCATGGTGCGTGCAATTTCAGGGAATGCTGTATTTCTGGGCGCCCAGTTTGCGCCCGGGGGACAGAGGTCAGGGCTAGACTTGCGGCGCACAGCTCAATGGGGCCCACAGGTGGTCCAGCCTGGAAGGAGAGTGGACGCCGGCTTCTCCTGCAGGCAGCTGTTCTTTCAGTCCAGCGCTTTCCTCTTAGACACCAAGAGAGTGGATCCTGACACGGAGGCAAGCGCCATGGTCCACGGACCAGCGCTTTTGTGTCCAACCGAGCCCTGGACAGTCGACCAGGGGGCCCTGAGGGCAGGGCTCATCCTCTCTGTGCCCGTCGCAGATTCAGGGCGGCCGGGGGTGCAGGCGCGGATGGACGCACACCTCCGGGGAGCCTTGCTGGTGGTGGTGCTGTGCCCTGGGCTGGGGGAAGGGTCTCTGCTAGGGCACACCCCCACCGACGTGACTTGAGTAAGAGCAGTATTGCCTCCAAAGACCCGGCTGTTTTGAGTGCCGGGTCCGGGGTCACCATGGGGGTGCGGTGGCAAGGGGGGCCGCAGTTGTTGAGGCCCGAACTTCCTGTAGAGCGCTGTTTGGTTCTTGGGGACCCCACACGTCGTTTCTTGTGTAACTGAGGGCGCCCCAAAAGCGCAGTTTAAATCTGCCTTGGCTGCTGTGATGTTGAACTTGAAAGCCCCAACTAGAGGGGGCTGAGCTGGTGCTACCCAACGTCGGGTGGTCCTGGCAAACGTGAGACCCAGCATTGACCACAGCACTGGGCACACACAGGGCAATAGCAAAGGCAACGGTAGTGGCTGTGCCAGGAGGGAGTCCGGCTGTGGTGGTAGGGAAGGCCGGCTGGGGGCTGGCATTGGTACCCAGAAGGAAGTTGTAGCTCATGCGCCCCAGGAAGCCATCTCTGTGGCGCTTCCCATGGCTTGCAGGCCTGGAGCAGACGTGGGGGCCTGGGCTGGAGTCAGTGCAACCGGTTTTCAACACTGGGCAGAGCTATCGAAGGTGGCGATTCCGTGCTGCTGCTGCCTCTCAGAGGCCCTAGGGATGGGAAGGCAAGGTGGCGGCGTGCAGTCCGTGGAGGTGACCTCC
>NW_017734554.1:7724-10082 GCF_001890085.2 Hipposideros armiger
GGGAGCAGTGGAGTGCATGTCCTGGGTCACATGTGTGAGGAGAAGGGTCTCTGCCACACAACCCGCTCATACCCCCTAAATCCCCACGGATGCAGTTATCCATCTCGGAAGCAGCCTCCTCAGCCAGACCTGGGGGTCCGAGTGGTGGGGTATAGACCAAAGCCAGATCTTACTCAGGGCAAGGTGGCCTTCCCTGCAACCCCCAGAGTGTGCTCCACAGGGAGAGAAGTGGCTGCTCTGGGTCACCTCTGGGGGCCTCTCCTAAGCCTCTTCACCACGAGGATCTTAGAGATACCCGTCCTGGGGAGAACCCTGTGGAGTAAGCCCAGCTGACTTTTTCTCGGGAAGCTCTCTGCTGGTTGTGAGGAAGCTATAAGAGAGGTGGTGCAGGTCAGGCCAAGAGCAGACAGACGGGGTGGCATTGGAGCCTGAGAAGGCTCCAGAATCATGGTCATGAAGCAGAGCCACAGGAGGAGAGTGGACGCTCCAGGAGCCTGGGCCCTCACTTTGAGCATTAGACCCAATGTGTGATGCGTTTATGTGGAGGCAGCTGAATCCACAGCTGGGGGCTTGGCATTAGGATAAACTGAGGCACAAGAAGTGATCAGGTTTAGCACTTGTACCTTGATCCTTTGTTCTTTCTCTCGTCAGATGCTTGGGACAGGGCCTCCTTTCCACCCACTGTTTTACTTTGGCTTCACCAAAGAAGCCCTGGCGAGGGGAGGCCATTTTAGAGGTGGGAATCTATAGAGGCCCAGAGAGGGACTGCGTGGTGAGTTAACTGAGCCTGTCTCCCTGGCAGGGGGTGGGCGCAGCAGATTCTGCTTCCCAGGAGCTGTGTAATCTTCGGCAGACGCTTTACATTGCTGGGCTGCCGTTTCTTCTATTGTAAGACTAGGATGATTGCTCCCATCTCTCAAGGTTGCCGGGAGGCTAAAATCTGATGGGACGGGGACTGACACATAGTAGGTGCTTCACAAATGTTTGTTAGATGAGTGGAAGGGATATCTCGTTTCTCTGGAGTCTATAAATAAGGACACTTTTTATTTATATTTCCTATATACCTATGTGTTTCTGAATATTGCCTGGGATTAGTTAAATAAGGTAAAAGGTTTAAACATTCTATAAGTCAGATTAAGAAGCTTTTTGCTGGCGGCCCTTGACTGACCTTTTCTCTGAGACATCTGTGACAGAATAAGGTGTGCAGGAGCTGAGTAGAAGGTAGAACACCTTGTTTCTGACCACAGTCAGAACCCTATGCCAAATAGGATTCCTGTCCGGTAACTGCTTTTGGCAGACCGGCACAAAGTCCTGACCTCCAGCTGTTGGTTGGCCCCCACAGAGCCTTTCCTTGCCAAGGCTACTAATGCCCAAAGTGCATACTTCTGAAGGTCACCCCATGAAGGGATCAGGCCACTGCAAATGTCCCGTACGGGTTCCCAGGTACCTATCAGCTCAGGAAAGTGAACGCCACATACCCAGGCTGCACGTGCGTGCTCTTTCTCTTCTTGGGGCAGAATTTCAGTGTGGTGGGACGCCTGGCCGAGGACCGCATGTCCACTGTCCTTCACAAGACAATTTGTTTCGTCTCTCTCCAGCTCTGTGAGATGATAAAGCAGGGCTTGGCATGCTGAAGCAAGACAGTCAGGATGCTAATGTCACTCTACCGCAGTACCCTTTGGAGGATGCCACAGGACCACCAGCGATGTCTCCAGATGGTGGGGATCTTTGGTGAAGTCAGGGGGAATTCCTGGAAAAGGTCAACAGAGGACTTGCAGCATATGCAGACTTTTCCTAAGGCAAGTTTTTTTTTAAATAATTTTTTAAGCTTTTGAGATAATTTTAAATGTACTGAAAAGTTCCAAAGATTTGTTAAAATTTCTTAACTGACATTGGTGCATTCCTATTAACTAAAAGCCACACGTTATTTGGATTTCACCAGTTTGTCCATTAATGTTCTCTGTGTGTTCCAGGATCCAGTCCAGGAAGGGAGGCTGGGTCGGCGAAAGCGGCAGGAGCAGAGCCAGCCAGCAGTTGGTCTTTGGATCACCCAGTCCACGCCTGGCGCAGGGGCAACGCAAGGGGTCTGGGGGCCTCGCAGACAGGTCAGCCCTGCCTGACACCTGGGACGAAGCAGCGGTCCGTAGGTCGGCAAGGTGAATGGCGTCGTGGGCACACTGCGTGCGGGGGAGTGCGTGTGTGTGTGTGTGAGTGTGTGTGTGAAGACGCGCCAGGCAGGGGTCCGACATGGACAAGAGGGGGCCTGTCGAGCTGTGCTTCCGTGGAGACGCCGGATGTACAGCGGTGGCACCTGCAGCAGGCCCCAGGACAGTGGTGGGTGGCAGCAACTGCCCGGCA
>NW_017734555.1:0-3668 GCF_001890085.2 Hipposideros armiger
CCTGCAAGATGTTTGCTCCCTGAAAGATAGAATGTGACCTGACAGTGACTGAGGGAACACCACATTGACAAAACTCAGCTTGGTTTACTCAACAGCGTTCATTCATTGAATAACTGGTATTGCTACCAATTTACTGTTATTTTCCTCATTGTTTCCTTTTCACTGACCTCATATATTGAATTAACGTAAGTTAAATGTGTGTACGATATGACTCCACTGTGCCTCTTATAGACATTTATATTTTGAGTAGTAAATGTTACAAGCATACATGCAACCTGTATGTATGTGGTTTTTTGGGGCATTTCATTGGCAACTGATTAATAGCTAGCCTATTTTTGGTTATTAGCTTTAATAAGCTTCTGAGTGGGAGAAGAATATTTAGATTCAAAACTACTGAATCATGTTCTTTTATTAGGATATAAACATACAGGTTTAAAGCCTGCTGTAAACTTTTAGAGATATCTTTATGATATACATATATATATATATATATATATATTACTACACATTGGAAAGTAGCAAGAACAAAATAATCAAGTGTCATCAACCAAAAATAACTGAATAGTCGTGTTGGAGATTTTTTAAAATGTTGCTGTTATTAGCCATTTTGAGTTAAATAAAAACAAAGAACAAGAAATATTTGGGGGAAAAAAAGAAAAAGAAAGGCGATGGGATTATTTATCAGGTTCTAAAAGTACCCATGAATTATATCACTCACATCCTTCTCAAAAAGCAACAAAACAAATAAAACTTTAAATCACATTGCTATTAAGCTTTCTTACAGTAAGGAATAAGACCAAGCTACACTAACGTACAAATCCCTGAAATTCTGACCATGAACATCTGGTTTATTCAAGCATTAGGCCTACTGAAGATAGAATTTTTTAAAATTTTAAGTTAATCAAGTTGGAGTTACTATAATAAAAAAGATAGAGCTTTGGACTCCACGTGTATCTGTCACCCCCAGGCAATTTAACAGGAACTACACCCCCTGCAATGGTTCTCCTTTCACCCCGTAAATGTGTGCATTGTAGGCAAGCCCCCTACTCCAGTCAGTACCTGGTAGCAACATAGACCACCAAACACAGCCAAGGTACACCTGCCCTCTGCTGGGCAAAGGAGTCAGGAACCATGGGAGGCAATCTGAGGTGGGAATAATACCTGATTTTTTTTTAAGACAAGTCCACACTCAACCCTTTATTCCCAGAGTCACTGAGGTAATCAGCCTTAGGGAATTCCCCCTCCAATTTCCCTCTCCTTCCAGCTGTACACCCCCTTCCACTACTCATTGGTAATACTTATCCTATTTTAACTGTCCAAAATCACCAACCAATTGACCCACTTGCACAGCCTCAACCTCAGCAGCAGGAGGGCCACATACACAGGGGAGGAACTAGCCTTCTCCATTTGGCATCAAGACAGCTCTCAGCCCTGGTACACTGGCAAGGATGCACAGAACTCCCAGAGTAGGTAAGAGATGTCGCTCTCCCAGATTCCATCAATAGGAGCACTTTGTGGGTGACACAGGGGAGCCAGTTATCCTCTGCCTAATATTGGGCAGGGGGGAATTCTAAGGTAGAAAGGGGTATCAGGCATGCCTCTGGTGCTTTCATCCAATAGATCTGCCCACTCAGATCACTCTACAGCTTGAGGCTGTAATGGTGATTCAGAGATTCCCTAGCCTATCCATGTAATCTGGCACCCTCCACCAGATTCTCCACCTTCTTAACTTCTGGTACTTTTTCTACCTTTTGCTGAAGCCTGCATACACGTCCCTGACTGCCAGCTGTCCTGGGCTCTCTGGACTTGTTTTAATATGTGATCTCTCCCAGTGATTCTAGAAACTGCTCTACCCCCATACTCAGTCCTCCTGGCTTTCCTCAGTTATTGATGTTTTCTTGTTCAGGCATGTTTCCTGGCCCCTGGTCATTCTGACAAATCTTTGCTTCACAAAGTAAAGGGAAAAGTTTAATTGACATGTGAGAATTCTTAAAGCATGTGCCCAGAGGTATTTTGGTAATCAAGACATCACTGCAGAAATCCTGCTACATATGAGTGAGGGATTATGCTAATTTTCCACTCAAGTTAATTACAAAACAGGGAAATGCAAATTAAAACAAAATTGAGACAATATAATTGCACCAAAAAATGTGGCCCAAAATTTAAAATTGATAAAATTAAATGCCTGTGAGAGTGTAGGGTATTCACATAAATTAATTTGGGAAAATTTGAATTGGTGCAGCATCATTAGAATACAATCTCACAAATGTTCAAACTATTCACAATCATCAAACTATTTCCGCTTTAATCTGATTTGCACATTTCTACCTCTTTCCTATAAGAAAACATCCACACTTGCCCAAGAAGCATGTTCTATATTGTTGTATTTCAGGTCTATTACTCATAGTAACAAACGAGAAACAACCTACATGTCCTTCTGAAGGAGAATGGTTGCATTAATTATGGCACATACATACTTTAGAGTTCCAGAGAGTAGGTAAAAGAGTGAACTAAATCTGTATGTGCTCTCATGGAAAGCTCCTGCGTATATTTTATTCAGCGTCAAGGGCAAGAGAACATGATGTACACTGTTACACACATAGAGTAAAAACAGTGTCTTTTTCCTTGTTTTTTCTTTTTAAAATTCTGCTCTTGCAGTTTAGACAAATTCTCTGTGACTCAATTTCCTCGTCTGAAAAATGGGAATAATGACTGTCCTTACTTAGTAGAACACCAGAAAATTATTAGAAAAAAAAAAGTCAGAGAAAAGGCTCTGGCACCTAGTAAGCAGTCGATAAATCTTATGTGCATTTATCTCAATGATTATATTCCAGGAAGATGTACCTGTTTATGCCATGGGTCTCATGCTTCTCGGGTCCCCCACTGAGAAACCTGTGGTTCACATTCTCCAGTGAGAGAAGCTTTGTTTTTTTCCTCTCAACTAAACATCTCTTCTCTACCTTCTGAGCCCCACGCCTTGCTCCCTCAACCACGCCCCAGTTCATGCCTACTGAAAGCCTGTATATGTAACATGTTGGGAGTGGAGATGGAGAGGAGGAGAGATGCCAACATGACCCCCCAAGAACTTCTGATATGGCAGGAGTGATAAAACCTATTATTCATAAGTGAGGTACAGTATAGAAGCAATACAGATAAAAATTGATGGTACGCTGGAGTAAGAATGGGGTTTCCACCCTGCAGTGAACCCTGAGGAGTTCGTTACAGTGCTCTTGGAAACATTTTAAAAGCGAGTTACCAAGAGTGTATTTTTCTAGCACATATATGTAAGAAAATGCTTAGAAAAAACTTGTAAAATACACACACAAGGTTTTTATTTGTGGTAACTTCTAGTAAGGCCTGAATTTTACAGGACCATAGTAAGAGGGCAAAGTTGTGATAATTCCGTATTTTTAGAATTTTTTAGCATCAATACGTGCATTATTTCTTTTGTAATTAGTATAATTAAGTAAGACACACAACAGAAATAGTAGCTGGGTGTTATTCGCATAAGTGACTGAGAGTGGATGTAATGGAAGGAGCCTAACATCCGAACGACTTAACACTACAAAAGCATGTTTCTCATACACATCAAATCTGGCATGGGTAGACGGGGCCTCCACTGTCCAGTGGCCCAGGGATCCAGGCTACTCCCATCACGTGACTGCACA
>NW_017731679.1:0-1162 GCF_001890085.2 Hipposideros armiger
GGCAAACTGAGATCCCTGAGGCACTGGCAAGGTATGGGTCAATCATGGGCATTTCTTGGCTTTCACACGTCCAGTGATAATAGTAAATAGCAATTTCAGCAACCATGACCTGACAATAGCAAGACAGCCAAGGGCTAAGCCGGCTCAGGGATTAATGTCTGCGTCATCCCACTAGGCTAGAAATCTAGATGAATAGGAGTGCTGGCTGAGGGAGAGGAAAATTTAATATGGATGGTGGAGAAAGGAGATGATAAATGTCAATTATAACTTCAGGACCAGTTGCCGCAGTGAGGACTGCATCTTGTTGTATTAATATAATAGATATCTATTAAATCATGTGTGGAGACTGTGGCTGACCACCACCCTGAAGACTTAGAGGCAGATGGGACTTCCTGTAGGACGTACATCTATCTCAGTGACTGTTTGAATTGCTTCTGGATTCCTGACTCACATCCTCTTAGCCTTGTCTCTATTTCAGGGCACATGCAGTGAATAGTTTGGCTTACCTCATGCTGACATCTTTTCTTGAGCACTGGATGTTTTGCATTTTTGCCCTTGGTTTTTTCCAATGCCACAGTTGCCTTTGTGGAGCCCTTTGTTCCAGTGGGCACGCTCTGCCTGGAAGTATGCAGGAATTTTTATACCCCAAAGTAAATCTCAACTAATGTGGGATATAGGCTATAGAAGAAAATCATCCATCTTCAGGTAAACAACCCCAAAAGGCATTCTACATCCTCTTTAGAAGATTCCAGGCAGGATTGAGTGCTAGTTCCTTAAAACAGTGCTTTTACTAATGCATCTGTGTATTCGCTTCTCCACTTTCCTTCATTCTTCCCAGTCCCTCACTCCTGTTCTCTGTTTACAAGTTCTTGACTCAGGCACTATTTTTGGGAAAACTCAAGCTGAAAAAAAAAAACAAACCATGAAAACGAAGGTCCTTAAATCCCAGTAAGTCTCGATCTTCTATTTTCTATCCTATTTTTTTTCTGCATCTCCTTGCTGTTTTCCTGATATGTCAAGTCAATAGGGAGATGATAAGCACAGCCTGCAGAAGCTGCTGTGGGAAGCTCTGAGGAGAGAAGGCCAACTTAGTCTGGGGTATTGGGAACAGCTTCTTGAGTCAAGTATTCCTAGACCTGCGTCTTGAACAATGAATTATCTG
>NW_017731679.1:1820-4088 GCF_001890085.2 Hipposideros armiger
TGCCTACAATTTGACCTCATTTCTTACACTTTTCTCTTCCTTAACATGCTCTGGAAATATCTGGCCTTTTCCCCAGCTCTCAAACACTTCAAGAGCCCTTGTAACTCAGGGCCTTTACATTTACTTTCCTTCTGCCTAGAATGCTCTCCTCCAAATCTTTATAGCTGGCCCCGTATTATCTTTAAGTTCTTAGCAAAAATATCATCTCCTCAGTTACCTTCATCTCCTCAATCACGTCCTTGTTTTATATTGTTCAGACCACCCATGATTATCTGAATATCTTATTTACTTGTTTAATATCTCTCTGCTGCCACAACCACATGCTTTTCACAAGCAGGGATGTGCTGTAAAGTCCTCATCCTGCTCTGTGACCTGGGAGGCTGACTTAAAGCTGCGTCAGTTGGCCTCCCCTGCCCTCTGGCTTCCAGATGAGTTAAGGTGGAGATCAGAGATCAGAGGGCAAAAGGAAAGGTTCTGTTGGTAGCTGTGTTTTCTACTGAAGGGTATGGTAGACCTCTCCTACAGCTCTTGGATTCCATAGCTGCTCCCTTTCCCTGATGATTTAGGCCTACAGGTGATAAAAAGTGCAGCTACTTAGATTCTCTTCTTGCTTTTCTGAGCCATTAGTTGCTAGCCCTGGGGGCTTCAGTTTCCCATATTGCTGTCCACATCCTTTACAAATAGACTGTTATTAAACGCTTTTTAATTATCTGTTTCAAGTATGCCTTCTCTTTCATTCTGGGACCTTGAATTTTCTCCCCCAAAGTACAGTATTTCCGGTACCTAGCACAGAGCCTAGTACAGGTAAAGTTCAACATATATTTGTTGAATGAATGGAGGAATAATTGGGCATTTTGGCTCTTCAATCAGAATCCATTAAACTGCAAGCTCCCTTAATACTTTAAAATGAGGATTCCATTTTTAAAACTAAACTTTTTGAGAGCATAGTCTGTGTATTCCATTTTTTACTGTAACCTAAAATATAGTGAAGATAGGCATTGGATTTTTTTTTTAAGATTTTTTATTGGGGAATTGGGGGGTTGGGAACAGTGCTGGGGAATTGGGGGAAGGGGAACAGACAAGTTGCTGTCCTTTTTGTTCTTCAGTTTAGTTGTGGAGGACATTGCTTCACTGGCCCAAGTTGGCACCATCATTGCGCTCTTCCCAGGCGAGGCAGATCAGTCGCCGGCTTCTGGATGGCCGCTCACTGCGGCTGTTGGCCGCTCATGCTGGCTGCTAGCTACACACGGTAGCCCATGGCAACCCACTGCCACAGGGGCTGCAGCCTATGCCGTCGTCAGCGACTCAAGGCAGCCCAACTCCAGGTTGAGCTGTTGTTCAGCATCTCAGCTGTAGAGGGCAGTGTCACTGGCCCTCATATGTGGGATCCGAACCGGGGCCTCTGGCATCCCAAGCCAGTTCTTAACCATCGCGCCACTCGGCCGGCCCTGGATTATTTATTTATTTATTTATTTATTTATTTATTTATTTATTTAATTAAAGAAAAGATCATGTGTTCAGTTTTTGGAAATAAAATGTTTTTTTTTTTTGCTTGTTTGTTTTGTTTTTAATATTTGCTATTTCCTGGAATCTAAATCATGAAACACACCATAAACAGCATCTATTGTACAGATGAATAATGAGTGTCAGGCCTAAAGTGGTTTGTTTAAGGACACTATGATACAGAACCAGTTTCTCCTTTCAGGTTTTTGCTCTCTTTGTGCTATTATATTTTTCATCAATTACTAAGTGAATCCTCAAGTAAGACTTACCCAGAGTCACCTTACCCCATTAACCATGCTTTTTTTCAGTGGCACAAATTTGCCATTTCATTCTGGTCACCAGTCTCTTTCTTTATAATCCAAAAAGGTTTGGGAAGGAAGCAATACTTAAATTCGTTTTGTCCCATAAAACCCCCCTCGGAGGCCCAGCTGAACTCTGATCGCACTGAGCGTTCTGTCCCAGGGCCTCTGGCCTCCTAGTAGATGGGGGAGGCAGAGTCCCCTCAGCTCCTGCCCCTCCTGATCACCTGCCAGGTGGCTCCTCACTCCTGGTTTCAGGAGGGTCAGTCCTCCCCTGAGGCCCATCTCTCTCAGTCAACCCTCTAAGTTGGCACAGTATAGGTCGATGCAGGAATCATCTAAATAGGACCCTTCTCAGTCTAGTTAATTGGCTGTGTGTCTTGTTATGGCCTGCTTGTGGGCAAGAATTGTTATGGGAAATGCTTTGAATCCTGAATACCTAGCAGTGCTCTCATATTTAGTCATC
>NW_017731679.1:8788-11245 GCF_001890085.2 Hipposideros armiger
CATATAACCTTTATACTATTCTTCTCTCCTTTTAATTGTTCTCATATTAAGGCTAATAACTCCTTCTGGAGATTTCATTACTAAAACTGAAAGAAATCAAGCTTGACTGAGAAGTTATTTGCATCTGCCTTATTTTAGCACATGCTCTTTTTTACTTAAACCTCTTCTCTCTGACCTGAGAGAAATGCATATGTGAGCAGTCAGCAAATCTATGTGCACTAGCCTTCAACCTTCATATAATTTACTGACTGTGGCTGCATTACTTCGTTTTCGAGACTGGCATCTTTCACCTTCTTAGTGGTCCTTCTGCTATTCATTTGAAATTCAGTTCAACTCATGAAGTATATTTATTGAAAGTTTGCTCCTAGTTATGCCCCACATGCTGGGACTTGTTGACATAAGGGATGAAGCCAGGCACACCAAGTGAGGACAGCAGAGGTTTGGGAAGCCAGCTAGGAGTCAGTGCCTGATTGAGCAAAAGAGAAGAGAAGCCAACATCGGTAAAATTGAGAATTGATGATTATGTCAGCAGCGTGCTCAGCTGTAGGTAGCCGCAAAGTTGTTATAGCAGGAGGAGAGAGGGCAAGCACTCCAAATTACTGCTGGAAGCTTGGCTGCTTCTCCAAGTCCCAGCTGTCTTCCATCCTCTCCTTGCTGCACTGGTGGTGTCCTTCCATCTTTTTAAAGGCACAGACCACAGCTTCTGATACCAGAGAAGAGAAGAGAAGAGAGTTTATACAAAGCATATTTGTTGAAAGTATTTTTAAGGATGATTCTAAGCACAGTATCTGCCTTATTTGTTTACATCCATGATAGGGACTTTTTTCTCATCTACTCTCAACTCCTCATCATACAGGAAAAGGAAAAGCCAAGCTGATAGTTGCTAAAAGGCACAAAGTGATGAATTTGATTTTAGTCTATTTAAGGCTTCACTTAAACTGACAATACAGAATTGAAATTAATTGCAAAAATTTATATTCCATTAATGATGCAGAGCTCCCAAAAACTAAACAAGATTTTTTTTAACTCCCTTCAGCGTAGCTGGCAGGTTATATAACACCCATTTGTTCTAAAATTACTGCAGAAATTACTGTAAAAACCACGTCAAACATCTCCAGTGTCTNCAATTATATTTTTTCCACATATTTCTCTTTTTTTAATTTCCTGATATGAGGGGGTTAAGACTAAAGATGTTTGGAGGATGATGATGGTGGGCTGAGAGTAGCTCTATTAAACTCCAATATTTTAGGGAAGGTAAGTCCAAGGCAGAAATGTCGCATAGACCTCAGATCATCTTACCTGGAAATGGAGAATATGTACATGGCTATATGTAATCTGTCTTGGGCATAGTACTGAAGTAATTAAATCCACCAGTAATTAAATGAACAAATATTGAACATTAAAAACACAAAAACGGATTTTCTTCTGCCAACTCTTCTCATCAAAACTAAGCAACCTTTATTATCTCAAGACAGTGCTTGCCGAATTTGGGAATTTTGGGGTAACTTTTAGTTGTAAAAGCCATTGTAATTCTTTCCCTTTACTTTCTCATTTCAGCTGCTGCAGCTGCTCCTGAATTATCAGGCATGCCACACACCACTTTTGCAGTGGATAGCTTTATTTTTGCAAAGTGCAGGGAATGGGGATGTAGACTGCAGGCACTAAAAGTCCTCAGTGAATGTGTAAGAATGACCACAAGGCACCAAGCGTGGGTGTATTTATCCGTTTGCTTCATTACTAAGAGATTTTGGTTCCAAAAAATATCCGGAAGGATTTAGTTTTTGAAAAGTGGGGAGGGAGAAGGAATGGAATCAAGGTTTTTAAATTTTTAGACAATTTGAGCTTACAATTGCCATGTTCTATTTTATTTACATCAGAATCAGGATTTCTTAAGGGACAGTTAAGATTTTTGTATCAGCGTTCATAGTTCTTAGAAAGTTGATTTTGAAATGTATTTAGTATGTTAACAAGAAGACATCTTATTATAAAAGAAATTGTAAATCAGAAAGTTTAAATATGAGTTATTCAAACAGGAATTAAGACTTATTTGGGCTGAGAAATATGTTTGTCTTGGTGGCGTATGCTCTGCTACATTTGCAAGCTAATTGTCTTGTGTACTTCCGTCTGAGGTTCTGCTCCTTAAATGGGTCATGTTTCATTGGTAGAGGATAACTGAAGCTCCTTTTCACTCTTTTCAGAGATAGCATAGGACAGTGGTGAAGACACTGAATTCTGGAGTCAGACTGTTTGGGTTAAGATCTAAGCTCTGCCTCTATCAAGTTTTGTGACCTTGGGGAGGTTAGTTAACTTCTCTGTGCTTCAGTTTATTTCTAAAATGGGAACTATAATAATATTACCTAACTTGTGGGGTTATTATGAAGATTAAAATAAAAGAATCATGATAAGCAGCTGGCACATAGTACTCAATAAATATAATTCTTTTAAAACATTTACATA
>NW_017731679.1:17521-18523 GCF_001890085.2 Hipposideros armiger
AAAACATAGGGTGGCTGAATGGATAAGAAAACAAGACCTTCATATATGCTGCCTACAAGAGACTCACTTTGGATGGAAAGACACACACAGACTGAAAGTAAAGGGATAGAAAAAGATATTTCATGAAAATGGAAACAAACTAACAAAAAATCTGGAGTAGCAATACTTATACCAGACAAAATAGACTTTAAAACAAAGGTTATAACAAGACACAAAGAAGGACCCAGTAATTCCACTTCTGGGTATTTATCTGAAGGAACCCAAAATGCTACTTCGAGGGGATGTCTGTATCCACGTGTTAATTGCAGCATTGTTTACAATGCCCAAGAGGTGGAGGCAGCCTGGTGTCGATGGATGAATGGATAAAGAGGAAATAGTACATACATACAATGGAATATTGCTTGGCCATGGAAGGAATGGGTTTTTACCATCTGTGGAGACAAGGATGGTCCTGGAGGATATTGTGCTGAGTGGAGTGTCAGACAGAGAAAGACAGATGCAATGTGATTTTTCTTATATGTGGAATCTAAATGACAAAATAAATAAACTCACAACACAGAAACACACTCATAGATGCAGAGAACATTTTGATGGGAGGGAGTTTGGAGGGTGGGTGAAAACGGGGAAGGAATTAAAAAATACTAATTGTTGATTATGAAGAGGTCATGGGGATGTAGTGTATAGCATGAGGAATATAGTCAACAATATTGCAAAAAGTATGTATGGTGTCAGATGGGTGCTAGATTCATTGGGGTGATAGATTGGAAGGGGGTTGGCAGGCAGGATGAAAAAGGTGAAGGAATTAAGAAGTACAAATTAATAACAAAATAGTCATGTGGATGTAAAGTAAAGCATAGGGTATATTGTCAATAATATGGTAAAAACTATGTATAGTGCCAGGTGGGTACTAGACTAATCAGGGGGATCACTTCTTAAATTATATAAATGTCTAACCAGTATGTTGTATACCTGAAATTAATATAAAATAATATTGATTGTCAA
>NW_017731679.1:18998-22097 GCF_001890085.2 Hipposideros armiger
AAGAAAAAGAAAGAAATGAAAAAAATAATGGGCTTACTATTTGGAAAACAATAAAGTAAAACCCCAGTTGACACCAAGATGAAATCCAGATGGATTAAAAATGTACAAGTAAAAAGTCACTATAAACTCTAAGAACATGAATATTTATCTCATATTAGGAGAGGACAGGAATTCTTCTGCATAAAGCAATGAAAAAAACCACAGACAAATATCTATAGATTGAATTACATAAAAGTTTACTTCTGAATATTCATAGAAAACAAAATAACTCAAATAATAAGTGGGAAAATATTTGGCATCAGATTAAGAAGGGCTATTCTTTTTAATCTATAAAAAGCCCTTTTGAATCAAAGATGAAAATCACTAAGACTGCAATAAAATATTGATAAAGAATATATTCAGACAATTCACTGGAGAAATGTGACTAATTTTAATTCAAAGATTTCAACTCATTTTTTAAAAAAATTATTTTTTTCTCTATCCTCATATTTCCTGTAAACCAGTACTGAGAATGAGACCTGACTAGAGTCAAGCTTCCTTTTATGTTTAGTTTTTGGCAAGACTACTATTTGTGTGGTGTTTTGTACTTCATGTTGCATCACACCAGAATGGACATAATTTCTAGTTGCTTCACTTTTAGTGATGCGAAGATTGATTTGTAAGTACTGGTGAATTCTCTTTTACCAAGTTCCATATTGACTTTTTACATAATTGTTATTTATAACATGCATGAATGTTTGTTGTCTAAATCCACTCTTATAAAATGGTGCTTTTTAAAAATCCTACCAATCCTTTTGCATTGATTAACCGAAAATTTTCTATAAAGAAAAGCTTTCCCTCTGTGACAATTTAGTTACCCTAAAAAAGTTCATGCTGGAAAGGCATGATACCTGTTTGATTCTTCCCCTTATTTATCTATTTTCAGAGTAATGTGCTAATTACTTTGCTACCTCTATCTCATTGGTTTATAATGGTACAAACTAGTAACAACATAAAAAATATATCCTGTGGTATATCTATGCTATAAATATTGTGCAGTCTTTAAATTTCAAAGAATATTTAATAACACCAAAAATATTCCAGATAAAATATTAAGTGAAAAAGACCTGAGAATGTATATATCCTGTGATCCAAATAGTATAAAAAATACATGCATTTTAAAATACTGTCTCAGATATTAACATGATTACCATAGGATAGTGAGTTTTAGGGTCTTGCAATTTTTATTTTTATTTTCCACAGACCCTTCTACATAATACTTTTATCATTAAAGGAAAATGTAACTTTGTTTAAAGGAAAGGTCTCTAGATAAGCCATTATACTCAGAGAGATTCATGGATGCTGATCTTGGCTCCAGCTTTGACTTCTATAGTAACTTTGGACCTTCTCTCCTACATCTAAATGAGTTTTTATGGTATTAACCAAACAATTTAAGAGATTTAAAATGTACTCAATTGTGTTGACCCTGAGATGTCATTTTTATTAAATATACACTCTTTGTTGACTCATGTAATTAGTACAATGGGATGTATCGAAATGAGTCACCCTCAACTCAGTTTGACCAGTACAGAAGAGAGCCAAACTGAAATTTCCGGTTTTTGTTTTTTCCTCTGTGTGTGTGTGTGTGTGTGTGTGTGTGTNTGACATACACTGAAATAAATCTATTTTCCATGCTATAATAATCTCTTGCCCTGTCCTTGTTTCTGTCACTTCCCATCCTAGTTTGTTTAACAAGTCTATCTTCATTTAACCAGGCACAAAATCATATTAATATGGTACAGATACAAAACTCAGCAGTAAGAGGGAGCAAGGGATCCCAGCCCCACACCAGGTGCCCCACATCAGGCGCCCCACAACCAGGTGACCTTGGTTTGTGGCTTGGCCTCTTGAGGCACCTCCAAGCCCAGAGCAGGTGGCAGCCATCTGTGGATTGCTTTGTGGCTTATGCCAGATGGTCCTGGTCAAGGAACAGGCTGCAGCTGAACTGGGCTTATAGTGGGGCCCCTCTCAGGTGGCCCTGGGGCTGGCGTGCCCGATGGCCAGCTTTGGAATGAGTCAGAGCATCACATGGACACGTCTGAGGACTCCACACCCAAATGGCAGACTGGGAAGGCACTGGAGCATTGCTAAAGCTAATCCTGCTCCATAGGGTCAGTCCCTGCACAAGAGCTGTAGTCACAACCAGTCCTCACAACCACTCAGCCTGAGGGTCAACCCCTTCCACTGATGTGAAAACAGCAATCCAGGCTCAGCTATAATAGGAGAGCACACACAACCCATACAAGGGGCACACCTAGAGCACCTCATTCAGTTGACCAGGCAGACTGCACTATTGAGCCCCACAGGACACCTTCTACATAAGACTACTATACTAAGGCCAGGAGACATGGCAGTTCTACCTAATACATAGAAACAAACACAGGGAGGCAGCCAAAATGGGAACACAAAGAAACATGTCCCTAATAAATAATAGAATAAAGTTCCAGAAAAAGAACTAAACAAAACGGAGACAAGCAAGCTACCAGAAGCAGAATTCAAAACACTGGTTATAAGGATGCTCAAAGATCTCAGGGATAACTTTAATAAAGGGACAGAAAACAGAGCTAGAAAACATAAAAAAGAACCAGTAAGAAATAAAGAATACAATAACTGAAATGAAGAATACATTAGAGGAAATCAACAGTAGATTAGATGAAACAGAGGACTGAATCAGCAATTTGGAAGATAAGGTAGCAGAAAACACCCAATCAGAACAACAAAAAGAAAAAAGAATCCTAAAAAAGATAGGAGAGTTTAAAGGGCCTCTGGGACAACATCAAATGTACCAACATTCATGTAATAGGGGTTCCAGAAGGAGAAGAGAGAGAGCAAGGAATTGAAAACCTATTTGAAGGAGTAATGACTGAAAAGCTTCCTAACCTGGGGAAGGAAATAGACATACAAGCCCAGAAAGTGCAGAGAGTCCCCAACAAGATGAACTCAAAGAGGCCCACACCAAGACACATCATAATTAAAATGCCAAAGGTTAAAGACAAAGAGACAATCTTAAAAGCAGCAAAAGAAAAGCAGTTAGTTACCTACAAGGGAGCTTCCATAAGA
>NW_017731679.1:28207-63676 GCF_001890085.2 Hipposideros armiger
TGTGTGTGTGTGTGTGTGTGTGTGTGTGTGTGTGTGTGTGTGTGTGTGTGTGTTTTGGGCATGAGACATGGTAGCACAGCCACCCCAATGGACTTGGGTGTACCTGCAACTTTCCATATGTCCATTTTAGGACTAGTTTCTTTGTTGGGAAATTGCTACAGATTTTTCCTTCTATTATGGGACATTTTTATTAGTGAAACTCTCAAAAGGTAAACATTGAACTATGCTTGGTGAGGGATAGGAATGGGATAATATAAGTTCTTCCAAATATGTTGACAATAGAAATGTTTTTAGACAGGTTTAGGAGAAGGTACTAAATGACTCAGAGATAGGGAGAAGCCACATAGTTGTATTATTCAGGAATAGGGTGACCTAATCAGTGCACAGGAAGCGCTAGATACCAAATGGTAAAATGGCTTTCCGATTGTAGGGATGGTGTCAGAAAACATTTCCCATTCAAACTGAAGAAAATAAAAACAGATCCAAAGTAGATGTAATATTCCCTGTGCAGCAGTAACCTAAGTGATCATTTAAAATGTGCTGTGACTGAGACCAAGATGTCCTTTCTATTTATTCATAGGCAGCAGGGTGTTTCTCAAGTTCTATCAAAGTGATTAGGGTGTGTACCCTAGGAAAACAGGACAAAAGTATTGCAACATACCTATGGGAGTGTTGTGTTATCGAAACAGATCAAGTAATGGAAATGGAGTTTGGAGAAACGAGTACCAATGAGTAAAGTCTTCTCACTAGGCAGCCAGCAGTTCTCTGAGTAGAAGGTAATAAGACTCAGGGCAGGCCCCAGTTGTCTGGACAGAAATATCTAGCAACTGATGGGACAATCTACCCAGATGCTCTATTAAAACTGTTAAGAACATCTGTGCCCAACTGTTTTAATTCTGTGTTCATGAGGACACAAATTGAGGCATAATTTGTTCCACTGATTGTTCATATCCAACAGTAGGAAGTGATTAGTGTAAATGCCTGATGCCAGTAATCTTGTTGGATGAACCTTCTTTCTGGGGCAGATCACACAGGGCCTTGTAGGCCATGCTAAGTATTTTGGGAGTTAGGAAGCCATTTGTGGGTTTTAAAGAGGAAGTGAGAGGAAATGTGGTGCTATTTATAGATTTATAGAATATGAAATCAGTAAAAAATCATCTAATTGATTTGAGCTACTTTAAGTTTTAAAAAGGGAGGCATATTCTTTCCAGTCATAAAAACTTTGAAAACGCTCTAAGATAGTGTGTTAGGGTTTTCCAGAGAAATAGACCAATAGGGGATCTGTGTGTGTGTGTGTGTGTGTGTGTATCTGAAAACCTCAGTCCTTGCTCTTAAGGCCTTCATCTGATTGAATGAAGCTTACTCACATTATGGAAGGTAATCTGCTTTACACAAAGTCTACTGATAAATGTTAATCACATCTGAAAAATACCTTCACAGCAATATCTAGACTGGTGTTTGGCCAAACAAGTGGGCACCACAGTCTAGCCAAGTTGACACATAAAATTGACCATTGCAGATAGTAAAGAATTTATGATGTTACCCTTAGTTTAGAGGTGACTCCATTATTCCAGGAAAGTCAATTGACCATTTTTGCTTTAGGCCTGCAATCAGTATGAGAGAGAGAGGGTTACTTTTCTTATCTGCTTCACACTTAGAAGGGGAGGCATTTTATAGCCCCCTGGAAATCCAGGGTGATAAGTACCATTATTTGAACAATTCCAGTTTTGTCCTATGTTCACACAATCCTTTTAATGATAACTTTGTGATAAGAGTTAATGCCTTTTAGCTTCATTATTGACATTGTAGAAACTACTAATTGATGTTTTGTTAATTAACTGAAATTTTCCACCTTAAAAAAATGAATGCCTCCATTTACAATGAATAATCTTTTCTTGTTAGAAGGTAATATTTACAAAACCCCCATGACCATGTTTAAAGAAGATGAAAAAGGATATTGGGTGGGTTCAGGAGGGTTGTTAACAATTTTGTTTGGTGGCAGAAAAAGGAGATTTTTCTTCCTACTTGCTAGTTTTAAAAGTCTTTCCTTGTACATTTTGGAGCCATGATGATAAACACGGCAACTGACAGAGAAGCATATATACAGTCTGAAGCTCATTACATATCATCTAAGATTGATAAAGAAAAAAAATCAGTTTCCTAGAAAAATGGGCCTATTATTTAATTACATAAAATTTGAAGGTTGGTTTGTGATTATTTGAAATAAAAATAATCTGAATAATTTCCGGTAGTCTTCCACAAATTTTCATTTATATTCTGACTTTAAAACTCATCCAGAACAGGTTTAAAAAATGTATATCACCAAGGGCAAGTCATTTATTATCAGTTGCTAGTGTTCATGCTAATAAACATGAGTTTGATTTCCACATGAGCCATCTGGATTTAAGACCAAGGTTTCAGACTCTGTCTCTAACCTTATGAAATATACTTTTACTCACTAAGGGGATTTGGTAAAAGGTATGAATAAATCAATATACACACATGCTCCTGTGAGGAAATACTGAGTTGTAGGCTGTGGGGGTGTGGTGGTGGAGAAAATATGTCATTGCTCTGTAATAGATGGATGTAAAGGACTGGCATCTTTCTGTCTGCCTCTCATTTGTTTTGTAAATGAGATTTTGACTTTCTTTTAAAAGTAACTAGCCTGGAATAAACTTATTGTTATATGTATCAAAGTACACAATACAGGTTGTTACTGTTGTTTACTAGACTTTTAAGATCTTTTTTTCCCCTTATCTACATTATTCACAAAGTCTAGAGACTGAAAACTGAACTTTTAACTAATTTGATTCATTATCTAATTCTGAATTTTACTCATCTATATTCAGGATTCATGTAAATGAATATTCTTCCTTTGTTTATAGGATCTAACCAATAGTGGTTCCATTGTGGCAGTTTTGTGTGGTGAAATGCAAAATTTCTGTGAGTCTAAGATTTGAGGAGAGTCCCCTATGGGGCAGCTACTGAGGACAAATATCCAAAGCAGCTCCAGGAGGAACCCAGGTAAAGGAACACTTGTAACATGTTGTGATCAATGATATGAAAGAGGTTTGAGCAAAATAATGTTTTCTCCTGTACCTTTTCTCACACCATCCATGTATAATTAGCTGTGGATCCTGTTTCTGCCTGCTCAGCCTTCCTTACTCCTTCTCTAATAGGACCTCGCTTTTCCCTGGTGAATCATGCCTTCCCAACGATGACCTGTCATTTGAATTGTACCAGACTGCCACTCAAGGTGACTGGGCTTCTTTAACCAGGGCAAGTGTGTGACTCAAGATAGGCTAACTGACAATTTCTCCCAGGACCTTGAATCTTAGCGAGCACCTTACGGAAAGAAAATGGTTGGAGGCTTCCTTCCGATGGCCATGTCCTGAAGAGCTTATCCAACCACCTTGATGACTGGTCCTTCCTTTCTTGCCCTGCAAGAAGCTTAGTTATTCAAGTTTCTTTTGATTTTGTGAGCTACTTCATCCCATCTCTTTCCAATATGTTCCTATAAAAATGTGGTTTATGTTGTTTAAAACCAAAGAATCACTGTGTCATTCACTATGAGCAGCTTTCTGCGGCCCTCCTTAACCTGCCCATACCTTCATTCTTTTCTCACACAAATTTCATTCTCTTTTTCTGTCACTTTCTTTATTTTGCCTCTTGGGCGTAGTTATTGCCATTGGAGGAAGATTCTCGGCCTGAATGAGGTAGAGCTGGATTTTTCCTTATGACATGAATCACAGTGGGTAGGAATTTGAAAAAACTATCATTTAATGAGAATCTACTGTGCATGTGTATCCTCATTTAATTATTTACAGTAAGTCTATGGGTATTATTATATCCATTTTACAGTTAAGAAAACAGAAATTCAGACAGGTTAAGGAGCTGGTCCAAGGTTACATAGCAGGAATAATTAAAGTTCTAATTTGATCCCACATCTACCTGACTTCAAAAATCAATCTTTCCCTGAGGCTTCTCTGTCACCCTCCCCCAAGACATCACAAGGTTGTGTTTTGAATGTATTATTTATTTTTGTGAACCTTGGTTTCCTTATATATAAAATAAGAATATGAATAGATACTATGTCACATGATTGTGACTACTAAATGGAAAAATGTACAGAAAGCCCCTAGCTTCTAGAGTTGGCGAAAGAGTATTTTCTAGTTCAATTTCCAAATTTAGTATGTAAAGTCTATACTTAAGATACTATACTTAAGATAATTGTGAATTAAAAAATTCTCAGCTGAACCAGTTATTTCCAATTTTATTTTATTTTATTTTATTTTATTTTATTTTATTTTATTTTATGTTTTAAGATTTTATTGGGGAATCGGAGAAGGGGAACAGACAACTTGCTGTCCTTTTGTTCTCCAGTCTAGTTGTGGAGGACGTTGCTTCACTGGCCCAAGTTGTTATTCTCATTGCGCTCTTCCTGGGTGAGGCAGTCGCTCGCTAGCCTTTGGACAGCCGCTCACGGTAGCCCCCAGCAGCTCACAGCAGCCCACTGCAGCAGGGGCGGCAGCCTACGCCGTCGCTGGAGACTCACGGCAGCCCAGCTCCAGGTCGAGCTGTTGTTCACCATCTTAGCTGTAGAGGGCGCAGCATCACTGGCCCTCCTGTGGGATCCAAACCCGGGCCTTGCTGCTCAGAGCTGGCGTCCCAAGCCAACTCTTAACCAACGCGCCACTTGGCCGGCTCTCCAATTTTATTTTATTAAACTTCTAGCTGAGCTTCTAGCAGCTAAAAAACTTTGAATTCTATTGTTCTCTCCTTTTTCCTCTACCCTCAGGCTTTTCCAATTCCTGTTAACAAACAATAAAACACCTATAACAGGACACCAATAGCAAGGACTATTCCTGATTTCCAACTCTTAGTAAGTGGGAGATGGTCTTCTGAACATTTCTCCTAAGATTACATATTTGCCTATTTGTGTTTTGCACATCAGTTTTCAGTTTTAAAAAATGTAGCTCACTTTTTGGGTAACACTTTAGAATACACTTAAACTTGTATTTCTTAGGTTTTGTAACTAGAGGGAATTTTCACTTTAGCAGTTGAAAATAATAGCTCCTTGCTTCATAGTGTTGCTGTGAGGATTATGCAAAATAATACATAAAAATTGTGCCTAGCATAGAGTAAGCATGTAATAACTGTTAGCTATAATTATTATGACACATTTATATTTTCAGTATTTTGAACATAATCAATGCCTAGCAAATCTTTATTGAATTGAATAGAGAGGTCACAAGAATATATTTCATGGAATAGTTTAAGTAGTTAACAAATGTTTTCATTTACACAAATGTTTGAATGCAAACTGGATGAAAAAAGGTGAAATTCACATCAAAATTAGAAATTATTGACTCAAACAAAACTTTTGGTTTTAGCCTCAGGTTTAAGTATTACTCATTTTCCTTATTACCAAGAAGCAGTATCTGACGGAGTGGGTGAGAGGCAAGTCATACTTTCGAAACGCACCAAATTCTAAAGGTGCTTCTTGCCCACATAACTGTAAATGAAGCCCACATCCTCTCCTTCTGGCCCAGGTGAAGTAAAAACACCCCAGAAAATACATTTTATAAGAATTTATTTTATAAATCTTTGCAAAAGTGATGTAAGAATCACATAGTTAGAGCTGGTAGATGAGATAGCAAAACTCTATGGGAGTGTCGGATACCTATGTTGAGCTCTGTTGGGCTGTGGTTACAGTGTCTGGGGAAGGGGCAGGGAGGCTAGAAAGGCTATGGTGGTGTCAGCATGTAGAAATTCATTGGAATCAAGGTTAAGGTAGCAGAGAGTAACAAGCATGATAAATTAGGGTCTGCTGGGGAAACTGAATGTACAAATAGTAGGGAAAGAACTCATAAATATCAAGATCTATAATGATACAGGCAAGAATGGAGGCTAGGTCATGGAGCCAAGAGTTCAGAGCTGAGTAAGGACCATGAGGATATGAAAGAATCAAACAAGTCCGATGGCCTGAAATCCTATTGTGTTTGCAGATCACATATGACAAGTCCAACTTAACAATTTAAGTTTAAAATCCTGGGGTAGGACAGACTACTAACCTAGACAAGCTTTGCCATATGTAAGCAGAAGACTCATATCAGCTTGAAAGTGATGATAGAGTTTCATAAGCAAGAGGTTTCATCTTCTATAATAATATATTTCTGTACTACTTCCCATCTCAAATCTACAGAAGAAGAAAGGACCAAAATTAAAGTAACACAAGGGAAGTATCATTCCATCCTATTTTAAAAAGATTTTTATTAAAAATATAGCTAACATACAATATTACATTATTTTCAGGAGTACACCATAGTTATTCAACATTTGTATCTTAAAGAAGTGATCACCATTAATATAAAATAATATTGATTGTCAACTGTAATTGAAAAATTAAAAAAGAGGGGAAAAGTGAAGGGGAATAAGAGATCTAAATTTCCAGGCATAAAACAAACAAGTCATGGGGATGTAATATACAGCATAGGGAACATAGTCAATAATATTGTGATAACATGGTATGGTGTCAGATGGTTGCTGGACTTATCATGGTGATCATTCCATCCTATCTTAATTGTCCTCTCAATCGTGTCCCCAACTATGACAACAAGGAACATGTTATAGGATATGGCATGGTAGAAGCAGTTTTTTGCATACTACTTTTTTTTTTGTATGATTTCTATTCTTTTTTTTTTGTTTCAGGTGTACCAAACATTCATACTACTATTTTGCAATTATACAAATAAATTTTTATTTTTATCTATAACTGATAGAAATATTGACGTATTTAATAAAAATATAAATTATTTCTTTAAAAATATGCTTTAAAAATACAATGAACAGCATTATTGAGATTTCAAAAATGATTTTCACCATGGCTCTTGACCCACTTCTGGTATTTATGCAGTGACATGCATTGTTAACAGAAAAGGAAGAGTGTATGTGAGAGGTCCAGTGATATTTTATACTTTAACAAGATAAAAAGTACTGAGAAAAAATTCGACTGCCTTAGAAGGTGTCATTCTCTCCGATTTTTCTAGGATAATGTTTTTCTATCTGTAAAATACATTTATCAGTAGCTGCCTAACCTATTCTATTTAAAAGTTAAAAACTTTTTATTGTGAAAAATCTAAAGCATATACAAAAGTAGAGAAAAAAAGTATAATAAATTCTTATAAATCTGTCGTCATTCAGCTTCAATAATTATCCATATGTTGACAATCTTGGTGGGAGCATTAAAACATTTAAGCAAATTCCAGACATTGTGTAATTTCACCTATAAATACTCCATTATCATTGCTAACTGAAAGAATGTGTTTTATGTCCAAATCATGTCATTATCACAACTTATGAAATTAACAATAATTTTAATGTGATCTAGTATTCAACTGATATTTAAATTTACTTAATTGTCTCACATATTTTTAAACAATATACATGGTTTATGATAGTTAAAAATGATGTGAGAAGTCATTGGAAATCACAAAAGACAGTTATTTGAAGAAACATTTACACAAATATTTAATATTTACAAAAACATGATGAGGGTAATGATAATAATGATAGACCTGTGATCTATTATACTAAAAATAATTACTGTCTCTGGGATTGAGTTGCAAAATTCCTTAGTTTTAAGTTGCATATTTTAGAAAGTTAATTTCCAAGTTTTTTCTTTTTAATTTTATAAAATTTTACTTGGTTTCCTGAGAATGTTGGATAACTTGTTATTTTTGTTCTTTTGTAATATTTTCTATTTTCTAACTTACTTTTATGGTTTGAAAGTAATTCACGTTCTTTATTAAAAATCTTGGAAAATCAGCCATAATTCCATGACCCAGTGAAGACCACTGAACATTTTGGAAATTTTCTCACAGTCTTCTGTATGGATATGTGTGTATGATATATACAAATGTGTATAATGGGCACAAACTTAGGATTTCTTTGTAACCCAGTTTTTCAATTTACATTTTACTTTATGCATGTCCCAAGTCATTGGAGAATGTTTATAATTTTCATAGATCTTTGTGTGACTCTGACTATTCCACAGCAGAATTCCCTAAAATGGAATTACTGTGTTAAAGAATATACTTTTAAAATTTTTAGTATCTATTACTTAATTATCCCCTAGAAATTGTTTTCCAATTCAGTTTCCAGGAAACGAGTACTTATTTTAATTCAACTTCATTAGTATAAAATATTAATATGTAGCTTTTTTGATAAATTGATGTATGAAATATTGCATCCCAGTTTTCTTTTCCTTTCCTTTAACTTTTTATGAGAACAAATTATTTTGTAATCTTTCTTTTTTGGAAATTATTTTTCAAATGTTTATATCTATAAATGTAATTGTTTGCCTATCATGATTTGGGCCAATTTTCCATTTCAGGTTTCATCTTACCTGTTTATAAAAACTTTGTCTATAGCAAAGATACAAACTTTTTTGTGTATATTATGTTTTAAATATTTTCCTAGCTTTTCTTCTAATTTCATTTGTTTCTTTCCTAAAGAAGTTTTACATTTTTACAGTCAAGCTTATCAGTGTTTCTACTGTTATTGCTTTTAAAGAGTTCATTTAGAAAGCCCTTTCCATTCTAAGACAATGAATACATACTTAAATTTGCTTCATGTTGATTTATGATTTAAAAAAATACTACTTGATTTTTTATTCCTTTTGAGTTAATTTTAGTAGTATGATGTGACAAAAGGCACTGATATGACTTTCCCAATCCTTTCATTTCCATATCATATAAGTAATAAACTTTCCTTTCCTTTCTGATTTTTTAATAGTAACTTTATCACATACTACAATTTTAAGTCCACAGTGGCACATAATGGTTTATTGATTTACAAATAAATGGGCTGTCTACTATTATCTTTCCCCAGTAGTCTGTTTGAAGACCCTCTTTGTAGTCTTCTTTTGTATCTCCTACATAACTTTGAACATGGTAGTCAATACAAATTTGTTGTATTAAATAAATGATTAATGAGTCATTAATATAGCTGGGGAAGTATTAACTTTAAGATAAATAAATGTATGTTTTGATTGGTTTAAATATTTAACTTTTGGAAATAAGGGCACTGGGCCTGATGAGTTCTTTAAAGACCCTTCCAGTTTATGATTCTTTCATGTAACCTAACTATTCAGATACAGTCAACTCCTAAGTGAGAGCATCAGGTTAGCTTTTCATGGTCCCCAGGCTCAGGATTAACATTAAGATCCAAGCATTTTAATTCATCATTTTCCCAAAACAATTTTGATGCAGCGGGGATGGCATTTCTCAAATCCTAATAATGTACAGCCACCTTTTGCGGAAAACCTTTGAAAATTGTACTGTGTCTTAACAATGCAGCAGGATTTCCATATATACCAACCAGTTCTGAAATACATCAATAACATTCTCCTAAGAATTTGCTTCTGGAGATTGTTGTCTAGCATGGAGACACACACACACACGACTGTAAACTCCATCCCTTCAGGGACCTGATCTTCCATTGCTTTTGCACCTTCCAGTAGTTTTGTATTCACTCTGCAGATGTTTGCTCCAAGAACCAGCCCACACCTTGCTTCACTTCTGCCGCAGTAGCCACGGAGCGGACCTCGGGCCTTTCCGCTACCTCCAGGTCTCCTGGAGGCATCGGAGTCCCGCGGAGTAGCGGGTCTCTGTAGCTCGGTGGCTGCGAGTCTCCACCGAGCTTGGGCGGGGCTCGCGGGCCTCTGCCCGGGGCACAATGCCCCGAAAGGGCTCTAGGCAAGGGGGATGCACCTTCTCCCGGACTTCCTCCCCTTTCTCTCTCTTCCCTTAGCCTCTCTTTGCAGCATAGTAAGAATGGAGCGAGAAAGCCTTTTTATTAAGTAACGTCTTTGCTTCTTACTGAAGGACCACGATGTGTGGTTGCTAGTTCCGGTTAAAAAAACAAGAGGGCTGAAATAGATGGGGGCCGGGGTGGGAACGCTTCAAACTGTGATTGAGCCCCTAGGAATGAAAGGATGCCTCAGGGGTGCTGTTTAAAACAATCCAAATAAAGCCAAAATATAATATAAAAACGCTTCTTTCCCCCCAACCCTCCCCCCACCCCCCAACACAAACTAACAACAAAATCCCTTGTAAAATCACTGAAGCAGATGACCCTCCTGTGTTCTTCCAAGGCTAACATGCTCTGGTTTAAATTTTTCTCTTCATTTTCTTTACAACATATCACTTGTACCTGTTTTCACCTGTAATGATTTTCAAAAATTGGATATTTACTTCAACAATTTCTTTATATACATTTAATAACTGGTGCATTATATTTACTATATGATTAAAGCAGCTTACATTAAAAAATCATCATACAAATTCTGTCCCACAAAAAATTCTAGAATCCAGACCAAAGATTAAGGTTTTAGCCCAAGGTGTGCTACTGTTTTGTCTTGAGCAATTCTTTTAATCTGACTTTTGATCTCTGAAGAATGAACTAGGAAACCTAAATGAAATCCAAATCTCTTTCCTGTTTTGAGTTTTCAGGACACCCACGCTTGCTGAACCGTTGGTGAGCTGACTATACTCAGATTCTAGGTTGAGTGTGGGTTTAACTGCCTAAGATAGTGCTTTGGCTCCCAATTAGAGGTCTCTTCCTTCCTGGGGCTTTGGCCATTCTTTTCTTCATTGACCTTATCAATAGGAAGCAGAATGAGTCATTTACTGATGGGTTCATGGTGGTTCACAGAGTTCCTTCCTGAAATCATCTGAAGATACACATATTAGATACTTTGACCCTAGGAAGGAACCCACAAGCACACCTCTTTACAAGAACATGCCAAAGACCATATACTTTTTTCCCTTTATGATAAACCACTCTTCAAAATCTAGTCCACTAAAGCTGCTAACTGTTGTTGGCAAAGAAACTGTTAGTTTGATGCCAAAAAGTTAAATCAAGTGAGATAAGATACAAAATAGGAGGCTGCATGGGGTAAACAAAACGTGCACAACTGGAACCTCCCTATACTGTCAACTTTCTTAGATTAAGAAATATTCACTTAGTTTTTCTCAAGGAGGTCAGAAAAAAACATTAATGATAAACCTTTGATTTAACCCATAGATCAGAGATCTTCCTGAAGAACTTCTACCTAAGCTAGGAAAAGTCTGTTGAAGCAAAAGATAGATGTGTTTTCCACATGAAGACAACTCTATTTATAAGTTAATTTTTTAAATAGTTTCTTTGGTGACATAAGTATAGACAGAGTAGTATGTCTCTTAGTATACTGATATTTTTGTTATTTCAAAACCCAGTAAACTCATATCAATAGCTCATTTCTGTTTTGAACTATAAAACAGGATTTTTAAAAAAGATTTTAACAAGTTATTTGCCAACGTACTCTAGGAATTTGATTTAAAAATATTGAAGGTCGAGCGAGGGTTCTCATATGCTTTTCAAAAGAACATGGAGAGCATTTTGAGATCTTTAATCAATAATAACTCCACTTTTTAAAGTTAATTAAAAAGTTTTAGTTTGAGCAGTTGAGTGAAGTCTGGTGTCAAGGAAACTAGGGTTCCTGGTATTAGAGATTAAGACCTGGACACTACGGGTGTTCTTCACCATTATTATGATAGCTTTGTCTTTAAGCCTTTCTGTGGACAGAACTAGGACACATGTGTAGGTATATAGACATGTATATGTATATACCTGTATATCAGGGGTGCCAAAAAATGTATACAAGTGGTCACTTTGTTCAGTGTTGCTCAGGTAGTAGTTCACTGTAATCAGAAGTGTCTGGACACTGATGGTAACCACTTTGAGCACCTCTTGTAATTGCAGATGTCAAACATGACTTGTATTCATCTTTCGTTATTGGTATATATTGAGTATTACAATTTTAATACAGTTTTCTTTTCTTAAAATGTGTATTGGGGCAGCCAGTTAGGTCAGTTGGTTAGAGCACAGTGCTCATAAAACCAAGGTTGCCAGTTTGATCCCCACATGGGCCACTGAGTTGCGCTCTCCACAACAAGATTGAAACAACTACTTGACTTGGAGCTGATGGGTCCTGGAAAATAACACTGTTCCCCAATAATAAAAAAAAAATGTGTATACATTTTTTTGGCACTGTCTGTATATCCATGCAATATGTGTACGTATGTACACATACATAAATTTCATAAGTACATGTATATGTACACATATACATACATATACAAATATATATTACAGAGTTTTTGCCTGCCCTGTACTGTACTAGTTTGTCCCTTCTTCCATAGTGAGAAAAGCACGGCTCCCAACAATCTTGATACATTTATTTATTTGTTAAATTGTATAATGGGAATAAAAGAATTTCAGAATTTCCTTGCCATACCACTAAAAATCAAACCTATTAAAAAGAGTTCAGGATGTGTTTGCTGTTCTGGACCCCTGCTTTATGCCTTGCCCAAGGCTGAGAGTCAAATACTAAAATACTATGATCATAATTTATTTGGAGTAGTTCTTTCATTGCCATCTCGTCCCTGTAATGTTATGTTTTTCTTTTGAAAAGAGACTGGGTTCATTTCTTTCAGTTTGCTTTCAGTTTTAGTTTTTTCCCTTATCTTTCTTTTGATTTATGTTTACTCTTTGAGTATGTGGAATATTAACATGTTTCAAATCAAAACTATAAAAATAGGAAATTTCAGGGAAATGCTGCTGACTTGCATATCCTTTTCACCCTGTTCCCCTCACCTTTTGTAGGTAACCAAATTCATTGTTGTTAGGTTTCTCCTTTCTTGTTTCTTTTTATAAAGCTATGCAGTTTTATGTATGAATCCTTACTTCCTTGTCTTTCATTATCCACAAGGTAGCATACTGTACCTGCTCTTATGCATTGTACTATTAGTCAGTTCACAGTATCTTAGGAAAATTGCTTTACATGAGTTCACAGAGATCATCTTCATTTTGTTTTATTGCTGTATGGAACTTATTGAACAGCAATGAGCTGAAGAGTCAGAGAAAGAGTGAGGGAGAGGGCGAGGGGGAGGAGGAGGAAGAGGGAGAGGAAATGGTGTGAGAGAGGGCTACAGCTGTATGATGTGGGGATTTTGGGGAGAAGGATGTGTAACAATCATTTTAGGGGAAGTTTTTCTCTGGGTTGTGAGATGTAACTCACTGTATTTCCCCATACCCTAAAAAATTTTCAGAAAAGGTCACTTATGTGTTGTATTGAATATGTCCCTTCACTGAAGTGGGTTTGAAAATGTAACAAGGTCTATTTCACTTGAGTTACAGGAGAGGATCAATGATACCATAGTGGGTCATTTAAAAGTCTTGTTTCAACGGTGGCTAATGTTATAGATCCTCCCAGGTCTGGCTGGGCTGTACAAAAAGGGGTAGTAGATGCCCAAATTCCTCTCCTCTGGGAATTTGAAGCTTTGTCCTAGACAGCGAGATTTCTGACTCAAGGCAATGCAAAATGAGCTGTGAGAGCACAGCCACAGAACCAGTGTGGCATACAAATTTCAGGGACTGCCCAGATCCAGAGTTAGATGCTGACATCAGAGCTGGTTACTGTGCCAGGATCTTAGAACTGGAGATGAAAGAGGCCCAGACATTTGAGGAGCAAACATGGAGGGACTTCGGATGATCTTCCAGCTAGAACAAGTGCTGCCATTCACAGATTCTTTTGAAGTTCTGGTTAGGGTGTGGTGGGTCACCTGAGTTTAATGAACCTGAGATACAAACATGTAGAAATCCAAGGACTCAGATAGCATTCCTTAGAAAAGGTCCAGAGAGTGAGTAAAATATCATACTTGATTTTCATTTTTATATTTTGGAAAGAATGTGGTAAAGCGGCCTTGTGAAACAAATCAGAGAAAACCCAACTCAGACTCTTGTGTCGAAACACCTGAAAACTAAATTATATTTTAATTATCAGGTAGTAAATATAAGTAATTTACTTCCTCATGTGGTTAAAATATGTCTAGTTTCCAGTATAAATTCTTAGATGAGTGATTTGGAAATAACCAAGAGATAGTAAAGGCATTCAAATATTTTGTTTTTCTTTTTTACGTAAAATAGAAGTTAAGAGCTTATAGTTGATAAATTGCAAGACGTCTCCCACTTTTGTTTAGAGCTTTTTATTAAAAAATATAACTAAAATACAATATTATATCAGTTTCAGGTGTACACCGTAGTTGTTCAACATTTATATACCTAAAGAAGTGATCACTGTTAAGTCCAGAATCATCTGACACCGTACCACACTACCACATTACTGACTATTCCCTATGCTGTACATTACATCCCCATGACTTAATTGTTTTATACCTGGAAATTTGGACCTCTTATTCCCCTTCACCTTCCCCCCCACTTTATTTTCTTTTTTAAATTAAATTTAATGGGGTGGCAATGGTTAGTAAAATTACATAGGTTACAAATGCACAATTTTATAACACATCATCTATATATCACATTGTGTGTTCACCACCCAGAGTCAGTTCTCCTTCCATCACCATATACTTGATCCCCTTTACCTTCTTCTACCACCGCCTTCTCCATTACCCTCTGGTAACCACAAAATTGTTGTCTGTGTCTGTGAGTTTTTGTTACAGTTAACATTTGACATTATTTTGTATTAATTTCAGATGTACATCATAGTGGTTAGACATTTGTATAATTTAAGAAGTGATCCCCCTGACTAGTACCACCTGGCACTATACATAGCTATTACCATATTATTGACTGTATTCCCTATGCTTTACCTTACATCCCCATGACTATTTTGGAACTACCAATTTGTACTTCTTAATGCCTTCACTTTTTTCACCCTGTCCTCCAATTCCCCTCCCATCTATCAATCCAATAGATCTAGTACCCATCTGCTACCATACATAGTTATTATAATATTATTTATTATATTCCTTCTGCTATACCCTACGTCCCCATGATTACTGTGTAACAACCAATTTGTACTTCTTAGTCTCTTCCTATTTTTGACTCACCTCCTTAAGCCCCCCTCCATTCTGGCAACCATCAAAATGTTCTTTGAATTTATGAGTATGTTTCTGTTTTGTTTGTTTATTTATTTTGTTCTTTAGATTCCACATCTAAGTGAAATTACATTGCATCTGTCTTTCTCTGTCTGACATACTCCACTCAGCACAATACCCTTCCAGTCCTTCCATGCCACCACAGATGGGGAGAACCCATTCCTATCTATGGCTGAGCAATATTCCATTTTATATATGTACCACCTCCTTTTTATTCATCCTTCCATCAACAGACACCCAGGCTGCCTCCACATCTTGGCCATTGTAAACAATGCTGCAGTGAACATATGGATGCACACATGCCCTCAATGTAGCATTTGGGTTTCTTTAGATAAATACCCTGAAGTGAAATTACTGGGTCCTTCTTTGTCTCTTGTTATAACCTTTGTTTTAAAATCTATTTTGTCTGGTATAAGTATTGCTTCCCCAGCTTTTTTTTTTTCATTTCCATTTTCATGAAATATCTTTTTCCCATCCCTTTACTTTCAGTCTGTGTATGTCTTTTTATCTGAATTGAGTCTCTTGTAGGCAGCATATATAGGATTTTGTTTTCTTATCCATTCAGCCACCCTATCTTTTGATTGGAGCATTTTAATCCATTTACATTGAAAGTAATTAATAGATATGTAGTTATTGGCATTTTATTATTCATATTGTCAGAAAAGTCATGAAGTATTTTTTCTATGATTTTTGTTGCAAAAATGCGTCATGACTTTTCCGTATATCTAACATACATCCAGCATCTAAAGCAGAGTCGGCACATAGAAGAAGGTCAACAAATATTCATCAGATCCTTAAATAAGTGAACTTTCATACTATCATATAATCTTCATAATGAAAAATTTTGAGGTTGGTATCATACCATTGAGTAGATTAATTGGGACAGTATATTTTCAATTTATACTGAGATTTTGTAATATCTGTCTTATAAGTGCAAAAATTCTCAGGAACTGGTCGATTGTATTCTTTTCTTGTACTATCTCTTCCATATTGCCCAAATTCTCTTCAGTGTTTTTGTTTTCTTTTTCCTTCTTCCCTCCCTCTCACCCTCCTTCCCTTACCTCCCTCTTTCCCTTTCTCCCTCTCTCCCTCCCTTCCCTTTTCTTCCTCCCCCTCCCCCCCTTCCTTTCCAAGTCACATAACAAGATCTCTGCATTTTCCCTCTGCACATTGAGCTGGTGGGCTCCCTGCTCCTGGTTTTGAGGGCTTTGGTGCTGCTTTCCCTTTCATCTCCAGCACTATTCTTTGCAGAGATTAGTCACAATAGCAGCATGATCTTAGGCATTTATTCTGCTGTGCAGCTGACCATGAAGCAGAGTAAAAAGGCAAACTATTTATAAGTCAAGCGGTTACAGGTGCAGAAAACAGATAAAAGTTTAGCTTTGTACAGGTTGGGAGACCATTCTTACTCTCTTTGTTTGGGCTATTCCAGGGTAGGTTGAAATTTAGAGTTAGGTCTAGGGTTTTGTAAAAAGCATGTACCAGAGCTGAACTTACTCCCACCTAAACTGCTTGAGAAGTCTGTCATTGTTCATATCATTGGTGGATTTTTTTAATCAACAACTATTTATTAAGTACCTGCTATGAGGTAACACCATGATAGAAGGTGATAAAATTGCAGGGAAAAACAATAAAATCAGTAACATATAAGAACACTCACTTTGGCTCCTGTATGTGCAAAGAGCTGCATGAGCACCCAACAAAGAGCTTCCTCCTCTGGTGTTAGCAAGGGTGGCTCCTCGGACTTTTAGTTGAGGCTGCCCTTACCTTCCACATACATCGCCAAATGGCCTTGCCGGCCTCAACCTTTCTCAACCTTTTTCTTTCTCCATCCGTTTCCACCCATTTGGATTTATAGCTATTAATTGCTAATAGATATTATTAATATTATAATTTAATATTGATAATTATCATTTATAATTAAGTCATTTATTTTTCTAGGAAGAGAGAGGGACGGTTCTGATTCTATCTTTTCCTTACTCTCTGTTGATTGCTCATATTAATTTAAGTCGCTCAACAGGCATAAGCCTGGGAAATACCTTTCCCGGTTTTGTTCCTGAAATTCTTTCTTTTCTATTTCACTTATTCAAGTTCCCCAAATTCTTTGAGACCCACCTATTTTTGTTTATTTGCTTATTTATGCAAGTTTTTTTGTTTTGTACTTTTGCCCCCCATAACTCTTGCCTCTCAAATGATAGAAGTATTGCATATGCCAGTCTTGGGTAAATTAGCTATGTTTGATCCGACTGTATAGCCAGTATTTTTATCTTGAATAATTTTGGTATTTTTTTAAATGATTTGTGTGAAACTTTCTTTCCTTAATTTATTCTTTTGAACTCAGGGATTAGATTCTATTTATATCTTTTTGCCATTGTACACAGAATTATGCTTCATAGGCTTGTTTTTAGATTTAAGATGTTAATACAGACAAAAATTATATTAAAGTGCTTATGTTCATAGAATAAATGCTGATTAGCCACAGTTTGGTCTCCTCCCCCCTCTTTTTTTCCATTTCTTTCTCTCTTGCCATCTCATATTCATTCATTTTTTATTTTTGTAACAAAAGAATCCAAAATATGTATTTATGTTCCCAGCACTTTGTAGGCTCAGGGTGCACACAAACTAATAAGACATGGAATCTGCCATGAAAGATGGGAGGATGTACTGTTTGACATATCAAGAAACAAGAGCTGGATCTATGCTATTTTTGTCCAGTACATATTTCATGATAGGTTTGACTCTGATGTCTGTGAACCATTGACTACTTTGGAAGAGTTTTGTCACTGATTCAGATTTTCTGCCTTGGGACCTAAAGCTGCTATGACAGACTTGGTGAATTTTTTATGAAGTTTGAGTAAGACACAGTATCTATGTTGAGGCTTAATGCAGTACATTTGAGAAAATTGGTTTTTCTGTAAGGAAATAACCCCCTATCCCCCTGACCCCAGGCTATGGATTTCAGATGCATTTAGGAAATCTGGTAATCCTTGCTGCCTGTTATCTCTGACTGTGACTGAATTGAATTGAATAAATATTTACTGAGAGCCCACAAAGAAGAGCTTCCCAGCCTTTGTATTGGGTTTGATTCAGCGGTTGGCTGTAATGGGGGAGGAGGGCCATCAGAAGAGACAGGAATAAACTCATGGTGGCAAAAGAATTCAGGAGTCTGTGTTGGCAATGGTCTTAGAAATATTTCAGGGCACAGTAGGGAAGCAAGTTGGTGGCCTGTTTCTCTGTGCTTGGAATTCTTGGCTGGAAATGGCAAGTTACATATGACCAACACAATTAGGCCTTGGCTTCCTATCCAGTAATGAGTCAGGGTCAGGTGATGCTCTGACGCACTGAGCGTCCTGGGCCAGCAAGCATGTGCAGCCCTGAAGAATAGTCTCCATGGGATCTTTTGCTGTGATAGGATTGGGAGGGAGTAGTCTGAATTGTGGTGCTCCCTGAAATCTTCAGAGTTCTTTTCAGCAAGCTTTCTCCTGGAAGGTATGAGGAAATGGGAGGGACCATACTGGCCAGGCCCCCATCTCACACCCAAATCACAAAAACGTTCCCCTTTGTTTCTTATGGTACTTCAAGAGACACATGGAGTACAAAGGCCATGGGAATGTTTTTTTTTTCTCTCTTATTTTTGGAAATAATAGCTATGGAGGCTGGGAAGTATGGTTTCTAAAGTCCTTTGACCACTTGGTTTCACTTGGGGATTGAAATCTCTTGCAGAACTTAAAGGCACTAGAAAGAGAAAGCGTAGTCTATTAGTTGAAAACAAATGATGGGTTGAGGGAAGTTCTTTATCTATACCACTGTAACCTTTTTAACCTTTTTATTAAGATGCTAGCAGTTATAGGCATATAACTCTTGGAGGCCATCTATAGCTGGGCCTACATCAGTGATTTTCAAATTAGATACCAATTGGGTGGGAGTAGGGATACAGTAGTGTCAATTAGAGGCTGAACACAATCATTTTAAAATTTTAATTTGTGCCTTATCTATTCTTTTAACAAATATGTCTTAAGCACCTACTATTATTGGGACCCTGTGCTAATTCATATCAAGAGATGCAAAAATATATAGTCTTACATGCCTTTTTATCACATGTCAAGAATTAGAAGTCTCAAATTCTTCCATTTTCTGAGATATGAAGATTTTCTCCTGTTTCCCTTTTCCATTGCTTCTTAAAATGAAAGTCTCTGTGTCTTTTGGGTATGTAATAAGCAAAGAAAAGTATATTTCTGACTCTTAACTGTTTCAAAATAGTTTTGAATAAACTGGTCAAAGTGCTATAACAGTATTTAAAACATGAATATAAGTAAAGCATATTACATTTTATGAAGCATGTCACATGCTTGTTTCCATGTAGTATTTATAATAAAGCAGGCACCGTTTATTGCCCCAATTTCATAGATGACGACTCAGAATCTGAGTAATTTGACTATAGCTGGTGAAGCTGTGGAGCATGGACTGAAAGGGGGAGTCCTCAGGTCTTCCCATTGCATTTCTTTTCACGTTGCTTCTATAAATGCCAAGGGCAGCTGGATGTTGGCATTCTTTTCAATCTCCAGTTGAAGTGACTCTTCAGCAGTTGGGGTTGTTGTTTGAAATATTTTAAGTTGTTTGTTCTGTATCCTTCCTCTATAAGAAAAGGGAAATAGCACATAAACATGGCTGAAGAAAACAGGTACCTTGATCTGGAAAGACATCTACAAATATTTGGATCATCTTATAAACTACATCAGATACATTTTTTGGTTGTTAATCTTTTTTTATGTTTGCTTTTGTGGCTATAGTTTTTTAAAGTCTGATATTATTGACATTTATTTTACTTTAAAATTTGTTTTTGGAAGAACCAGAACTTCACAGTTTGGTGTAGTAGTATTTATTGATTAGTTATTATGTGCGAATGTAACAGACACTGTTACATGTATTCTTTTTAAGCTGTCACAACAACCCTGTGAGAAAAGTACTATTGTTATGTTAATATTATAGAAAAGAAGATTGAGGCAGAGAAAAGTTAAGTGACTTGCCCAAGGTTATACTGTTAGCATGTAGGAAAACTGGAGCTTGAACTTGGGCTGACTGGCTCCAGAGCCTGTTTTTAACCACAACCTTACAATGCTCTGTCTTGGCACTACACTGATGAGCTTATGACCATTCTTTGGTCACTGAATGGCTCTGGTCTTCATTTCATTATTTGTGAAAAGAGATTGCACTAGATAATCTATTTACTTAGCAGGACCTCTCATTTACATACATGCCTTTATTTAATCCTCACCAATAGACCTAGGGTCCTAACCCTACACATAGTATTATTATTATCCTCATTCTACATATGGGAAAATTAGGAGTTGGGGAAGTCAAGTAACTGCTAAAAGTGACATAGCTGGTATAAGGATTGGGATTCAAACCCAAGATTTTAATCAATATACTTTTCTGCCTTTCTTTTTCAAAGGCCTATGTAGCCTTACAATTCCATACAATCCTGGCTTTTTATTTCAAAGTCATAATGATTATATATTTGTTTCATAAAGTCATTCATTTATAGGTCTTCCAAAAAATGACCTTAGTCTACAAATGGCAGCAAATGTTTGGGAACCATTGACATAGAGAATAACAGTCTTAAGAGTGAAACACTGTGCAATTAATATTGTATTATTGTTATTATTCTTTTTTTGAGGAGTCATATGTGTAGCAAACAGGATGTAACCGGATATGTTAGGCAAGCTGTTGCTAACCCAGAAGACTGAAAGGGATTAAGTTCTCATTATTATTCACAGTTAGTCCCCAAATATCTGTATATATTCAGTTTCTCAGCTTCTTCAGTTTGGCAGGAAGTTTTCAAGAACCAAACAGCATGCCCTTCCGCCCCTGGCATATTCATAAACTATTTTGGGGTGAGTCATCGGAATTCTGTGGTTTGTATATCCTGAAGTGAGAGAAGAGACACTGTATGGTTAGCATTTATTTGAAACAGCTAGTTGGGAAAAAAATTCTTTGATAAAAGTTCAACATTAGGTAAGAAATGCCTGCGGAAGGATCTTTCCATTGTTATAAAGATGTGACTCATTTTCACGTCTCTGGCAATATCACACAAATTTAATCCTTTTGCCTGTGAATATTCAAAGCTTGACCTAGTGCACACAGAAGCCCTGATATGGGGTGATTTATTAAGAATAAACACTTGGCTGAACAACTCTTCTTAGGTCCTTGGAGTTTCTGCTTCCTCCTGTCAAAGTAATGGTCTAAGTTGGATAAATCTCTGAGGTCTGTTGGGTAATAGCACCAATAATTATAGTTGTGAATTATGATTAAATCATTACAACAGCAAGCCTAAGGGGGAATTCCAGTTTATATATATATATATATATATATATATATATATATATATATATATATATATATATATATATTCCTATCTCATCAGGAAAGGAAACTGATTATTAATGGAAGAAGGAAGAAAATACAAGTTAGTTGGGTACTCACAGTGTGCCAGATGCTGCAATAGGACTCCAAAAAGTAGATTATGAGACTTAAATTAAAACTAAGATCTGGGGAAAATATTCCTTTCGGAATTTGGAGTGAGCTTAAGGTCTACAGCATCAGTGGTCCATAGACAGGGAGGAGTACAAGGAAAGGAAGTGGTGACATTTGACACCCACATCCAATCTGTTATCCATTTGATTATGACCACCTGATTGGTGACTGTAGACAGACATACTAGTAGTCATGGAGGACACTAGAAGATGGTTATCATATTGGGAGAGTTAAAATAATGCTCTGTTCTTTGAAGTATAGAGAGACTGCTGTTTGATCCTTAAAATGGTTTCAGATGGAACATGAATAGGGCATGACATAGCAATGAAATTCATGAGTCAATGTTCCTTGTAATTCCCTGTAATTTTTCTGATTATGTCAAGCAAGACATTTCAGTTTGGTATTAGTGAGATTTTAACTCTTTTCAGAGCAGGCAACCACATCTTTCTAGACTTGAATAACTACTTATTCATAGCCCTTCTTTGTACAGTTGCATTTTATTTATGGCTAGTGAAATTGGTTTTCCATTTACATGGAGTAAACAGATAAAAAAGAGTTGATTTTAAAAAATATTAACTAAATAATAATAAAAATGGTGAGCTGCATGGGGGACTGACCTGAAGAAGTTACCCAGCATATAAAACTTTATAACTTTGGTGGTTAAGAGGCAGGTAGTTTCACAAATGAAAATAGAAAGCATAGTTTGCTTAAGTCCTACCTTCTTGTCTGGCACAGAAATCCTCAAAGTGTGGTCCATAGACCAGCAATGGTCAGTGGACATTTTGCCCATCTCACAGCAGTTAAGTACAGAAATTGCAAGTGATCATTTAGAAAGATTTATAGCTTATTGACATTGTTTTGATATCTAATTACAAAAAATATTTTTCTAGTAACTTATATTTATTGTATTCTACAGAAGTATGAGAAAAGAAACCTGGTAACTTGAGACATCTGATGTAGAGTATATGTTTAAAACAAGAACATAACTGAGGGCCAGCCAGGTGGCACAGTTGGTTAAGAGGGCAAGCTCTGAGCGACAGGGTCGCTAGTTCGATTCCCACATGGGCGAGTGAGCTGTGCCCGAGCTGAGCTGCCACTGAGCTGCCGACGGGCGGCAGGATGGCTCAACTGGTGAGAGCATGTGCTCTTAACAACAAGGTTGCTTGTTCAACTCCCGCATGGGGTGGTGGGCCACGCCCCCCATCCCAAAACTAGATTGAAAGCGGTGACTGGACTTGAAGCTGAGCTTGTGCCCTCCACAACTAAAATTGAAGGACAACAGATTGAAGGACAACAACTTGACTTGGAGCTGATGGGTCCTGGAAAAACACAATGTTTCCCTGCACCAATTCCCCAATAAAATCTTATAAACAAAACAAAACAAAACAAAAAGCATAACTGAGGAAGTGGCAGCCTAAGCAGTTATGATAAAGGAATATGTGTTGATGAAAAGTACATGATCTTCTTGGAATCTAGAAGAATGGGAGTAAAGAGGCTCAGGTAGCAAGTACATTTTTAAGGGTTGGGGCTTACATGTTTGTATCCCGAGTATCCAGCACAGTGTCTGGCATATAACAAAGCACTGTATACATATTTTTTGAGGGAATGAATGAATAAATGAATGAATGAGCTATAGTGCTTGGCAGGCAGATACAATGTAATCACTGGAGACTATGCTCTGTTATAATGCAGTAATAGCGCATGATGCTTTTCCAGGTATCTCACAACACTCTCCAGTTGCCTTTGTTCTGATTGTATAAACACCAAGTCACCACTAAGTATTAATTAGGTTGTCAATGTACCTTGACTCCAAGAAGGTGGTGCCTTAATTTAAAATAATTTTTGTTTTTTTTTGTTTTTTCTGTTTTTGTAGAGGGCAGTGTCACTGGCCCTCATATGTGGGATCCGAACCAGGGCCCTCTGGCGTCCCAAGCCAGCTCTTAACCATCACGCCACTCGGCCGGCCCTAAAATAATTTTTAATTCCTGGCTGTATACAACAACTGCAAGGATAGATTTGGATTATGCTTCAGTAGTAAACAGCCCCAATATCTCACTGGCTTAACCCGACAATCATTTATTGTTTTCTCACACACATGTCCAACAAAGGTTGGCATGGGGCTTCTCATTGTAGTCATCTCAAGCTGTGCATCCATAATAACCACATCAGGGAATGTCGCAAATCACACCTTGCTTCTTAGAGCTTCAGCGTGAAAGTGACACATTTCACTTTTAGTCGTATTTTTTTTGGCTGAATTATTGAGCATATCTAATATAAATGGGGTGGAGAAATGCACTTCTACCATGTACCAGGAAAGTGGAGAGCCAGGGATATTTTATGGAGAGTGCTAATAACCAGCATATATACCTACTTAGTGTGAACTATAGTAACAAGAGTTATTTCTTCTTTGAGTGATCTGTGATTGTACCATCAGCATTGACTTTCTGCATTTTCAGGCCTCTGTACTGAATCCTGAATGTGATGACTCTATGAACCCAGGGCCATTTGAGACAGAAGGAGGGCCTCTTCCTCAGCCATCAGCCCGCTTATGTTAGCAGCTCTGTTTTCTGTCCTTTCTAGTCTATCAATAGTGACCTCTGCCAGAACACACTCCTTTGGTTCAAATTCTCTCTCCACCAACCAAACTTTAATGCTGAGTATATCTTTCTGTAAGAAGGCAGGCGATTGGACTTAGGTCTTGATTAGGGAGATTTCTTCTAGTAAAATTTTAAAATGACTGTGAATGCAAATTTTTATAAAATTCCTATGTGAGATTGTTAGACTGAATCAGCTTTCAAGAGGCTGATTCATCCTGAGAAAATCAAGCATATCCTAGTGATCTATAGATTTCTCTTTCTTTTCTTTTCTCTTCTTTTCTTTTCATTTCTTTCTCCATCTCTCCCTCACTCCCTCACTCCCTCTCTCCTTCCTTTTCTCCCTCCCTTTCTTCCCCCCTCTATCTCTCGCTCTTTCTCCCCCTCCTTATCTACCTGCCTATCTATCTATCTATATATCTATCTATCATCTATCATCTTCCAAGGCAGAACATACCTATATATCTAGATTGGGCTAGAAAGGATACATCAGCATTGCCTGAAAACGTTTACTCTCTAATGGAATATAAAACATCTTTACCCCTTACAAGTATTTCTACATAACTTGCTTGCAAATTTACCAGGAAAGAAAGGATTTGCTTTTAAAAGGTGAGCTTTTTTGCCTCTATTGTTAGCATTATTTGGACTTCCAAAATTGATGGAATCTGAATAAGGTGAAATCTTGACAGCACACTTGAAAAGCCCATGAGTTTCAAAATTATAAATAAAAATCAAAACAGTAATATCTGCCTCTGTCTACAGACAGATGACAAAGGGAGTTAGAGGTCTGAGATGTCTAAATGCGATCAGTATAAGCAGTAAGTTACTAAGCTTCTCCAAAGCCACTTTGAAGAGGCTCTTCTCCCAGCTGCCTGTGTTGCACACATTAGCAGAATGACTTCCAGATTCTTTACAAGATTGTGCCAGTGGGCACAGACTAAATCACCCAGCTGAATGGTAAGGGGGAGAGATCTTTTATTGGTTCTCAGTCAGCTGTTGAACATCTAGACATGTAGCTAATCATTTATTAGTCTCTAATTTTGAAGGGTGGCTTTAGATGGTAAGCCTCATAAAAAGCTAACAGGAAGATGCCTTTGATAAGGTGGTAAATCATTAAATAGAGAAATGACTCGCTGATTTATAGCCTACTGGAATACTTTAGACTGTGAGAGATAAACCCCCATTTCTGTTTCGCAAGAGTTATCTCTGCTCTTCCTTAGAAAAATTAAACTTGGATTACACAATGCAAAAAAAAAATCATATTTTTGCCCTATTTCAGAGATTTCGGTTGAGTGACTGAACTGAAAGTCTAAGATTTCTCCTGATTCACAAAAGCTACTGTTAAGATCCTTTAAACAGGGTCTGCATTTCTAGAGTAATCAGCCTGGTATTGGCATAGTAAGTGCGCTGTGAGTATCTGTTGGTTGTGTGCATCAATCTTGTGTTAAAAATATAAGATTAGGCCAGCACAGTGGCTCAGCTGGTTAAGAGTTAGCTTAAGAGCGCGAGCTCTGAGCAACAGGGCTGCCGATTCAATTCCCAAATGGGTCATTGACGCTGTGCCCGAGCTGAGCTGCCACTGAGCTGCCAACAGGTGGCAGGATGGCTCAGCTGATGAGAGCACGTGCTCCTAACAACAAGACTGCCTGTTTGATGGTGGGCTATGCCCACCCACAACTAAGACTGAACTCGGCACCTTGAGCTGAGCTGCCACCCGGATGGCTCAGTGGATAGAGCGTGTGCTCTTAACAACAAGGCTGCTGGTTCGACTCCCACATGGGATGGTGGCTACGTCCACCCACAACTAAGATTGAACACAGCACCTTGAGTTTAGAGGCCACGAGCTGCCGATGGGCAGCCAGATTGTGACTGGCGCCCTCCACAAGTAAGATTGAAGAACAACAGCTTGGCTGGTCCCCCTCCCCAATTCCCCAACACTGTTTCCCTCCCCCAATTCTCCAGTTTAAAAAAAAGTAAGATTATATAGACAAAATATGACTAAAAACATAAAAAATTAAGTCTTTTTTTTTTAAACCTAACACATCCTTCATATTTTTTCCCCCTTGTATCTAACATGTCCTTCACACTCCTGCTTCAGGATCTTTGCTGTTGCTATTCCTTCCATCTGGAACGTGCTTCTCTGAGATGTTGTTGTGGCTTGTTCCTTCACTCCTTTCAGATCTCTCTTCAAATGTTACCTCCATAGAGACACGTTACCCTCACAGCTTATAGCTAGTATGGCTTCTCCCACTCTAGCATGGCTGTTATTTTCTTCATAAAACTGGACAGTACTCACACATTCGTTTAACTATTTATTGTCTGTCTTCTCTGTCAGAATGTAAATGCTATGGGATGGGGATGGTGTGGGACTTCATGATCCTTATAGCTGTTTCTCTAGTACCTAGATGAATGCCTACATCTTACCCAGTGAGCACTTATGAAATACTTTTAAGAATGAAGGAATAGATAAATGAATGGATGAATCAATTAATCCATAAGACTGGAAAATTGCTGTGGCTCCCATGGGCATGATATTTTTCTCTAAACTTAGTTGATTATAGTAAAATCAGAGGTTGAAATAGCATCTTGTGATCTGTATCGTTATAATAGTCAGATGATAGATATAGGCTTCTCTTATGAAGATAATTATTTAAAAGTTTTTTTGTTCTTACTATGTTATATATTCATATTTGGACTAAAGTGGAAGGATTTGATTTGGGGAACAAGGAGCTTAGAATAATGAAGTACATTTTAGTACCAAATGATGTTACCTCTTGTCTGTTTGTAGAGAGAAAATGTTAATTTCTTAAAGAAAAAAAATAGAATTTTTAGACATAGCTAATTGGTGACAGCTAAAAGTTCTCACAGTAAAGTTCTAAAATTTAGATTTTTTTGCATGTAACTAGAGTTTGGAAAGTCATGACAAAAAGGTATATTTCAAAAATGATGTGAAAAATTGAAAATGAAATCATTTTTCCAGTCTTGAAAGAACTTTTCTAATGTACTGAAAGCTGAGACTTTCTCAAAAGGCTGCACGTCTCCTTCTTAGAAAATTTCTTCTCCTTAAACAAATAAACTCTTAAACAGTGTTTCTGAACTTAAACTGCATATTCGCAGATGTACTTCTAAATTGGGTATGAGAGCAGAGCAGACAATTTTGAACCTGAGCTTGGTTGGGAAAAGCACTAAATATATGCTGCATATCTCACAGTGTAACTACAAGTCTGTGGAAAGACATATGCAAAAGACACAAATCAATCCAGGAGTTCAGAAATCCTCAAAATAAATGTTCATTACCAGTTCTGGTGTCCTATGTCCTCCCCTCACCACATAGGTAGGCTGTTCAGAAATATTTGGGCCAATGTTTCCTTGGTAGCAGATAAAAATGGTAGAAATTAAAGAATAAGTACACAGGGGCAATATGATTTTGTGATAAAATGCAACTTACAGCAGTGTGTAGCTGAGAATTTCCCAGGAATATACCTAATTTTATTATAATTTTATTAAGCATACATAAAATGTCTGTAAATTATTAAGTATTATTTGCACTCTCAGGTCAAGTTCTTCAGGGGTCACTTGGGGGAAGGTGTGTGGAGGGGGAGGCCATGATATGTGAAGCAGAAATCATGTGGAAGACACATTATGTAAACATGGTACAGTTATAAATTAATAGAATTAGGTGATGGGTACTTTCCCTTAAACAGCCACAAGAACCCAGGAAAGACAGGTATTATCTCTGCTCCTCATGTGTTTAAAGTGTAAAATGGGGATTTGACTGAATATAACATTGCCATGCCATTTAACTTGCTATGATATAGGATTCACTTTCTGAGACAATAGCATTTTCATGTGTGTAGTTTTATCCTGGTAAAAATAGATTGCTTTCTATTTTTTCTTTATTTTATAACAAATGGATTTTATGAAAATAGTTGTTATAATCTTTTATGGTAATTAGAAAACTTACATGCATTAAGTTTTTTATTTCATTGTATTTCAGCCTATACAATGAAATATTATTCAGCCTTTTTAAAAAGAAGGAAATCCTGCCATTTGCAATGATATGGATGAATCTGGAGTACATTATGCTAAGTAAAATAGGCCAGACACAGAAAGACAAATACTGCATGATCTCACTTACATGTAGAATCTAAAATAGTTGAGCTCATAGAAACATTGGGTACAATGGTGGTTGCCAGGGTTGGGGTGGGAGAAATGGAAAGAATTTAGTCAAAGGGTACAAGGTTTTAGTTATGCAAGATGAATAAGTTCTGGAGAGCTAATGTACAGCATGGTGATGATAGTTAACAATAGTGCATTGTATACTTTTATACTTATAATTTGCTAAGAGAGTAGATCGTAAGTGTTCTCATCAGAAATCAAAAAAGAACTATATGAGGTGATTAACATGGTAACTACTTAATTGTGGTGCTCATTTCACAATGCATATATATATATATTTATATATATATATCATTACATCAAGTTGTATGCTTTAAGCATATATAATTTTTATTTGTCAATTACACCTCAATAAAGCTGAAGGAAAAAAACAGCCTACCTAACCTGTCAACGGGCAGACTCCTTAAAGAACTCATCTAGGGATATATTGCAATGTAACAATAGCTAGAGGACTTTTTGGTATTACCTCAGAAAAATGCAGGCAGCAACAAGAATTAAAAAAAAAATGACAAGCAAATATTTTTTAACTTTTGTGATTCAAATCCACTCATGTATTTATCTGGCAACTTTTGATGAAGTCCCTGCCAAATGCTAGACTGTTTTTATTAAAGAAACAGACATGGCTCTAGCCCTTATAAAAGCTGCAGTCCAGTCCTAGGTTTATTCTAATTTTCATTAGGATTTTTTCTTTGATACTTTAGTTGTTTAATAAAGTAAGTGTATGATTTTTCCCAAATCTGCTTTTTTGTAATAATTATTTTTACTGATTTCAAATATTTTTTCATTGAAGACATAGAACATGGTTTGAATGATATTGACTGAAATTTACAGAGAATTTTTTTAGTGACTGACATGTGGCCAGTTTTCATCAATGTTTCATGTATGCTTGAAGAGAATGTATATACTCAGATCATTAAGTGTGTAGGGTTTAATTTGTGCCTATATGTAAATTATTACCGTATTTCCACGTGTATAAGAAAACAGTGGTTGTAGATTTTTTTTTTACTTGCATTTCCCACTTTTTTCGCACTTGTTTTTGTGCTTATACAACCACTGTATAAGACGCACCCGGTTTTTAGACCCCAAATTTTTCGAAAAAGGGTGTGTCTTATACATGGGGAAATAAAGTATATTGTTCAAATATTCTTTATTCATATGGTTATATTGTGGTTTTTTCTCTTTTCTTTTCTTTTTTCTTTTTTATTTTTGTATTTCAAGTGTGTATTTTAGTTCTACTCCACCATCTTGACTGAAAGCCTACATTGGTTTGCTTTATCTATTCATCATACTGAAGGTATGTTAAAATTACCCCCATACATACTTGTGGTGGATTTGTCAACTTTTCCTTGTGACTTTGTTAATTTTTGCTTTATATGTTATGAAGCTTTGTTAGTAGCTATAAACAATATAAACAAGGTTAGAACTTTTGTATCATTCTGGTTAATTGAGCTAGCTAAGCTCTACATGACTGCAGCGTTAGCCAACAGCATGACTACAATATCATGTGAGACCCTGAGCCAGAACTATTCAGGTAAGCTGTTTCCAGGTTCCTGACCCTCTCAATCTGTGCCAAAAAAATTATTTGTTGTTGTAAACAGCTAAGTTGTAGAATAATTGATACCTGGTAATAGATAACTAACATATTTCTATTTTCTCTATTTTTTCTTTCTGGAACTCTAAGTGGACAATTATCAGTCTTTTTTTTTTTTTTTCATTCTATCCTCTACCTATCTTAACGTATCTTCCAACACTTTGTCTCTCTTTGAAGCATTAAGCATAATTTATTCAGCTCTAGCTCCTAGTTCACTAATGCTTTCTTCAGCTCATTCTAATCTGCTTTTTAAATTCTAGTGAGTTTTTAATTTTAAAAATTATATTTTCATTCCTGAAAGTCCTGTTTATTTTTTCTCACATATTTTTGATAACTTATTCCTCATGTTTAGTCCATATATATTTGGACTACAGAGGGGAATTGGATAAAGATATTCAAAGTTTCAGAAAATATTTTTGTTTCTTTTTGACAAGATCTCGAGGTGTGATCAACCTAGAGGCACATTTAATTTATTTGCTTGTTCCAGGATTTCACAGAGGTATAATTCAACTTCCCTACCCCTCCAACATTCCTGATGGGAAACTTAGGATTTCAACATTTTTAGGGGTGATATTTTTTTCTTTTCACTGAGCAAAGGCCTGAGAGAGGCAAATTATAAATTACATTTACTCACTCTCTAGTTAGGGATAGGTGCATGCTAATGGAGAAAAGTGAGGGTAGAGTTGTTTCCACAGCCTCTGTATCTCCAAGAAGACAGGGTTGATCTTTCTTCATCTTAGGCAATTCCTGGAGTTGGTCTCTGCAGGCACTGTTGAAGAAATGCCCACTGGGTTCTTTTTTTTTTAAGGCAGGTAGGGCTTTGACTCAGCAAGAATGACTAAGCATTCTGTGACTGAGCTGCCTGAGTGCAACATACTACCATCCTTAAAAAAATAATGTAGACAGTGGCTAATCACACTTCTTTATTTCATTTCAAACATAGTATTAGAATCTAAATTAAAAAATTATTACTTGTATTACTTGTATTATAATAGTTTTATTTTCAAGGCCTGTTGAATCTCTTTACAGAGTGGCTTTTGTTCAATGATTCTTAGACCTTAAAAGAGACTCAGAAATACCTACCAAGATCCTAGTGTACTAAACTAGTGCTTTTTAAACTATTTGTAGTGAAGGATAATTTTTTTATTACCAATTCTTTTTCTTATTCCTCCATTTTCTTTAAATTTATTACTTCATTTTTTTCTTCTCTTGGTTTGTAACTTAAAAAGAACAAAGTTCATCAGGTATTGGCTTAATTTGTTGTTTCTCTTCTTTTCCTCCTTAATATGAGCACCGTGAGCAATAAATCCCCTATGAGTACTGCATTGGTAACTTCCCAGATTGAGGTGTGGACTCTCATAATGTTGTTCTTTAACTGTTCTGTTGCCTCTTAACTGTCTTCTCAATCAAAACTTTCATTAAGTAGAATTCATTGTGCAGAATTCAATCAGAAAAAGAGCTGAAAAAGAGGTACATCTAGAGGAAGGAAATGGAAGAAGATAAAATGATTAGTTATTGATAATATGCCCAAGATAATCAAATGAAAACTTCTTAGAATTAGTAAAGGTTTAGTTAAAATGAATGGATACAAAATGAACATTTACAAAATGATTCATTTCTTCTTCTGTAACAATTAGAAAATAAATAGTTGTGTGAAGACCCCCATCCACAATAACAAGTATAAAAATAAAGCATCCTAAAATTAGCTTACCAATTAATATGCAGAAATGATATGAAAACTACAAAAATTTACTATGTGTGATAAAAGAAGACAAGGAAATAAACAGGCATATCATGCTTGTGCATGAGAAGACTTGATGTTATAAAACTGTGTGTGTTTTCAAAATAATTTATACATTTACAGTAATGTGAATCAAAATCTCTGAGGAACCTTTTGGAAATTGTGCCCAAGTGATTCTGAAGCTCATCTGGGAAAATAAATGGACCTAATTTCACCTACTTCTCCTCCTGGGGAGGTGAAGTTATGGGCTGGGGGAGGGGCCATAGATGGCAGGAAGGTGAGGAGACAGGCTGGGAGCAGAGGATTGGCTGTCACCTGAGTCTTGTGATCCACTTTCAAAGTGGTCCAGGGCAACTCTTGGACAAAAGTTTGGGCATTTCCCATTAGGAAATGAGTGTATTTCAGTGTTTCCACAGATATTCACTGAACATCAGGCATGATTCTAGGAACTAGGGATGAAGCAGTGCACAAAACCAAGTCCTACCCTTGGGGAACTTAGGTTCTAGTTAGAGAGGCAGACAATAAACTTGGGTTGTGCTGAATGATCTGTAAACCTTATGAGGGAGACCTGCAGGCACCTACCAAGATCCTAATGAAATAAATTGGTGCTTCTTAAACTATTTGCCTTAAAGATGATTTTTTTTTAAATTTTGAAACTATGACAGACATATTTTTGGACATATAGAATCTTTTACTTTGATGATGTGGTACAACCAAAGGTTTCTATACAATCTTAATTTTTGTTTTTATCTTGTTTAGAGGTTCTTGGACCACACTGAGTAGCACTGAAGTAAACAACCTCAGCGAACATGTTGAGAATGGGATACAGTGCAGCAGATGAGCCCATTTCTAATGAAAGTTGGCTGTGGGAGTAACTTGCCTCTACTCCATTGGAATTTCACAGTTGTCCCCTTCATTAACACAAGAGCACTCAGGTTTCTAAAAGTTTCAGCCTCTCTGCCCTTCACACTTGGTCTCCGTGGCAGTGGCATGAGGGGTGACAATAGTGACAAGTCAGCCTAGCAGAGTAAATAGGAAACCAGGCTCTGAACCGGATCATCCTCAGTTCAAATCCTGGGCCTTTATGCTCTAGCTCTGTGCCCATGAACACTTAGACTACGGAATGGAGTCTAAAGAAAAGAATATGGATAATCTCAAAGCGAGAAAGACAAAAACAGGGGATGGTCAGGGAGTATGTTTCCCTCTTTTGTGCACTGAGAAATATTGGGAGTTTTCACTTTTGAAGATCCAAACATTAATAATTTATTAATGGTCTAATTTCTCATTTTAAATTCTAATTCAGTTTTTCCTACTTCCCTGCTATCTCAGGCCATCAGGGATGCTCAGAACCTCAGTCAAATTATGTCAGAGGAAATTGCTGTTCATGTCAAGGAACATTTCAAACCTTTTTGAACACCAATTTTCCGATCTGTTAATGGATATAATAATTATATACAATGGTAATCATAGTGCAATATATAAATGCATCAAAGCAACAGATTGTACACCTTAAACTTACACAATGTTATATGTCAACTATATTTCAACTTTAAAAATGATATGCACCTATTAGGATAGGATAGTTGAAAGTATTAAATTAATTAATGTTTGTAAAGCCCCTAACACAGAGCCAGGAATAGTTTAAGTGTTTGGTTAACATTAGCTGTTATCTTCAAAACAAAGAATTGAACAGGTAGTTGGTTTTTTTTTTTTTTGTATGTATGGTTTATTTCTATATCCAGGGTTTCCAAATTCAGGACTCTGATAAATACTGTCAGAAAAGTAGTTTCTTGATTTCTTTTTTCCTTCTGATTTTTATACAAAAAGAAGAGGCATGCTGGTATATGGTTGTTTCTATGGATTTAGTTAATATTGAAGATTTGAACTCAGTTCTGTGGACCCCACTTTTTCTTTCCCTCATGGTTTGCATTCACAGAGACTTTACATCAAAGATCATTCTAGTCAGCCTTGAGGGAGATAAAGACTTGTCCCTGTAGGTCAACCTGGGGTGCGTGAGGTGCACAAAAGGGAGGAATGGTTTGGGGAGCCAGAGAACCAGCTTCCACAAGCAGACAGGGTGCCTTCCCACAAGAGTCTCAGTTCTTTCTGGCCTCAAATAAGGTCACCGTTGACTCATTTCAGTTTCCCTCCCCAGGCAGAAGCAAGCCCCAGTCCATGCCAGGAAATTGTTTTTGACTGTCAGACACAACAACGTTTGAAATCAAGATTAAGGCCTGTGCGCCTTGGGTGAACAAAGTGGACACAAATGCTGAAAATTCCCCTACCTATTTTGAAAGGCTAACTTGGAGTGAAATTGTTTTCTCAGTTGGGTTTTATCTTTCCAGGTGTTTTATAGAAGCCTGAAGAGTCAGTCAGGGGGTGTGAGTCATCTGGCTGTGGGAAGATTAGGAATTCCTAAACCGTGATATAGAAGTCTAGTATCTGGCAGGAAAAACAAAGGAAGGCAGCCCTCGATGGCTTTTTTCCCACCCCCGCCCCATGAGGGCCGAATTTTCCTTAACTTTTGGACAGGTGCAGATAGAGACACCTGTTTTCTAATCTCTTTTTCTCCATTTCTGTTTTGTTTTTTTTCCCCTTTTCCCTTACTCTCTAAAAAGCCAGAGCAAGTACTTATTTAAGGTGAATGTATACAAGATCATAATCAGGAAACTGGCTTTTTGTGTAAACATGGTTAAAAGAGGGAGAAAATGGAAGAGGAGAGACAGAAGAGGTGCAGATGGGGAAAAGGAACTGGAAAAGAGAAAGGAACGGGAGGGAAGGCGAGGGCCCCTGAGCCCGCTGAGACGAATGGTGAGAAGTCTGTGTTTACTTAAAGGACGAACTGGGAACACACTTTGCTAAATTGTGCTTTTCTATTTGCCCAGCCATAACTAAAGAAAACAAAGTCCATTTCAGGAGCTATTTCAGGGAAAGGCAATTGCTGCAATTTGCCTAATTTAAATGTTAAGGTGTTTAGTCATTAAAAGCCTGCCAGAGCAGAGACATTTGAAATTTCTCGGTAGCTTGGAGCCATGACAAGCTGGCCCCCAGGTGTTCCCAACTTCACAGTGCTTTCCAGACCACTGGTAAGCCTGGGTGAGAACCATGTTTCCAATGCCCATTCGAAGTTTCCTTGGCCTGCCTTTCGGAAGCACAGTAATACAAATCCTAATTTAAAATGAAAATGAGCACCTGAAACCCATGTAACTTCACTCACCATTGCCACCCCAATAAACTTTAATTAAAAAAAGAAAGAAAGAAAAGGAGCATCTTAAATGTCCTTTTTCTAAAATACAGTACTCCATTTCATTTAGGTTAAGTATTCCTGTTTACTAAATGTTAACTCTGTCCCTTAGAGCGCAGGAGTCAAAGAATGCAGGCAAAAAAATTCAAGCTAGCTTGAAAAAGGGCCGAAGTACTTTTTCTCCTGTGATTATTTTTACTTGGAGGACACCTAGTGGCACTTTATTGAGTGTGTTCTTCAAAGGCAAACTGAAAGAAACTTCAGGATGTGGGAACAGGTGTTTACCTATTTTTCAAATCGACATCTTCACACTTCAGTCAGGACTTTCCCTCAGCCTGAAGACAAACCTGCTGTGGCCTTGCGTGATAAACAGGCCCTTGCCAGGTTCTGCTGGCAAATTCTCACTTCCACCTTTCACAGTTATGAAAAAAATTCCATTGGCCTAATTGTTTCACAAGTAGTATTTAATGAGCTCATTGTTTATTGACACCAGTGACCTTTTCTTCCAACTACAGAATGGCCACAATGTGGTCAATTCATCAACTAATGAACTATATATATATATATATATATATATATATATA
>NW_017731679.1:73946-84744 GCF_001890085.2 Hipposideros armiger
GCTGCTCAGCTCGGGCTGGACTCGAACCGCTGTTGCTCAGAGCTCAAACTCTTGAGCGAGCTCTTAACCAACTGAGCCACTCGGCCGGCCCAGCCATATGCACAGTTTAGGAAAGGAAAAAAACTGTATTAAAATTGTAATAATATATACCGATAACAAAAGATGAATGCAAGTCATGTGTATACATTTTTTTTGCACCCCTGCTGCTTGATAGTCGAGGACTGTTTTGATCTTAAGGATATTAGTTATCTGAGGTTAGTAAAGATAAGCAATTATACTCCAGCCAAAATAGTTACACCTGATAAATAATAAGTAAATAAGGTCAGGGGTTCTCAAGAAGAAAATTATATTTCTTTATGTTTTGTTCAGGAATAATTCAAATTAACATTTCTTTCAAAAGTCAAATGTTTCTGGGAGGATTAAGTGGTGGGGTATTTGTGCACACATCTACATTAGCATGTTATGATGCATACCGCTTTGACAGAATTAGAACTCTTCTTTACATTAATGCCAATTTACTCAAAATAAACACAGACATATATCCATGCATGAATATACATATTATTACAATTAATAATATATATTATCATTATAATTAATACAATTACAATTAAATTTAATTACAATTACAATTAATACAATTAATTACAATTAATATATTATTATTACCTAGTTGTATCTAGCCATTTTGAAAGAATATCTATTTAAGGGGCTGGATGGGGAGGAGAAAAGATAATTTTGGAGCATGGAACACCTCATAAAGAAAGCAAGCCTGCTTGGCCCATCATACTCAGGACCTTTGGAGAGCTTAGGATACATGGAAGACAATAAATGTGGTAGTTTATATGTGATAGGATCCCAAGCTCACCATTTACCAGCTGTGTGACCTCGGGCACATTATGTAATCACCCTGGACCTTAGCTTGTTGTGAATGATAGTAGGACAATCCCATAGGACTGTCGTGCTAATTAAACGAGGTTAATACATACAAATGCTTAGGACTCAATAAATATTAGTCTCTGCCCACCTCACCTTTTTTCCTCCTCCTTCTTCTTCCTTTTCTTTTTCTCCATCGTCTCCTGTAGAAGGTAAGAATGTACCAGCAAATGCAAGACACATCAGAAAAAGAAGGCAGACAGATAATAAGGGACAATTTCAGTGAGCCATGGCCTTTCTTTCCCAGTTCTGTTCACTCTGTCAGCCATGTCTGTCCTGACATGCAGGAGGCTATAGACACACACAGATTTCTCCACTGCAAGGCTTTAAACCTCATGTAACCATTGAGGCCCTGAACTGTAAGGACTCTCTTGAGGTTCTGGCAGCCTTTCTCCTTACACTAGGGTTGAAAGGTGAAAGCAGTCGCCTTTGAGGCACCCAGTTCTCCAGACCCTCCACTGTATCCTTAGATAAAGGAAATAACTGGGGCATGAGCACCCCTGGGCCTGCTTCACTCCAGAACACGTGTGTGGAGGGACAGACAGCTCTCAGCACCTGGCTTTCATAACACCTGTGTATCATTTGGGGACTGTCTCCTTTTCCAATCCAGAAGCACTTATACTCTAGACAGAATAGTTACAGCCAATAAATAGTGAGTATTCACTACGTCCCAGATGCTTTTCTAAGTGCATTCCATGTATTAAGTCCTTTCATTTTCACAACTACCCTATGGGAGAGTTCATGTTATTATCCCAGTTTGACAAATGTGAAAACTAAGCCACAGAGAAGCAAAATCGCAGAATCAAGATTAAACCTTGCCATTCTGGCTTCAGGGCCTACTTGTGTGTGTGTGTGTGTGTGTGTGTGTGTGTGTGTGTGTGTGTGTGTGTTTAATTAGAGTTTATTGGGGTGANTATATATATATATATATATATATATATATATATATATATGTTTGTTTGTTGTTGTTGTTTTGTTTTTGTTTTTGTTTTGTTTTGTTTTTAAAACTGAGTTTATTTCACATGTATATTTTTGTCTCCCCACCATTTCCATTTGTCTGACCACCACTACTACTATGTCCTATCATAACATTCCATACATACGTAAAACCAAGCAAAGGGTGGAGTTCCATTCTTAAAAACTAAACAGACATTTTGGACAACACATTCTTGGCAATGGAACCTGGACAACATTTATCAGACATGGTAGGGAAAGTTCTCACTCTGCATTATAAAAAGGACAGCCAGATATCAACTGTTACAGAAATGAAATAAGACAGAAAATTTTAACAAACTGTTTAAACTATTTTCTTAAAGAGACGTTCTCCACTGCCAGAGATCTTGAATAGCCTCCTGGTCGGTCATCTGGAAGCAATTCTTCACATAATTGATGAACTTGGCTTCCACTTTGGGAAGAGAACCACCTTTTTCTATACTTGCCTGCATTTTTCCTTTAATATCTTCTACAGATCTAGGCCCTTTCAGTGTTTTAGGCGTTTTTTCCTGTTTTTTGAAGGATTCTTGCCCTTTTGATCTTGGTGTTGATGGTTTTGAGTCTTTTCCATTCTGGTTTGATTTTTGAGCATTTTCGGCTGGCGTATCTCAGATTTCTTTATAGGAGCTTTTTCTTCAGCTTCCTCCTCATCAAACTCATCATCATCATCATCATCCTCATCAGCAGAAAGTTTTACTTTTTTCTGTGGAACTTTGCTTACCACTTCCAGGGGCAGAACGCTTTCCAGATATACTTAGGAGTTTCACGTCCTCCTCCTCGCCATCTTCTGACTCTGCATCTTCCTCTACAGCTGCTAAGTGCGGTCCACTATTATGCACAGGCCCTGAACCACACTTCAACCATAAGACCACAGGTGGTGTTATTTCAAAGCCCCCAAGGGAAACCGTTGGCTGTACAGTCATTTTCAAAGTTGCCAGTGTTACTTTAATTGGACTACCTTCATAATTCATTGCCTCTGCTTCAACAATGTGCAATTCATCCTTTGCACCAGCCCCTAAACTGACTGTTCTTAAAGATAATTGATGCTCATTTTCATCATTATCCACTTTAAAGTGATAATCTTTGTCGGCCTTTAGTTCACAACCAAAAAGATAGTTTTGGGGCCTCAGGGGGCTCATGTCCATGTCCATCAAGTCTTCCATGGGGTGGTGGCAAACACTTGAGTGGAAGAGAAGATGGACGGAGATAAACGACTACTGCTCGGCAGCACAGATGCGCAGGACGGAATCGCACCGGGCACTAATGAACAATATTGATGGGCTGCTTTGGGTAGACATTTTGAGGAGGATACAAAGATAAGACAAAGATCTAGGTGAAAGGGAATTTTTTTACCTCTTTGCTTCTGGTGGTGAAGTGCTCCTTTCTAGCTGTGTCCTCAGAGTTAATGACCTAATCTGTCTGACTCTCCTTTTTCTTGTCCTGGAAATGGAAGTGAGTACACTGAGTTCATACGGTGGTTGTAAAGATTCCATGAAAACTCGAGACAACTCATATAGTGCCTAGTATCTGGTGGATACTAAATAATTGTTAAGATCCTTCCCTCTCGACTTCCTTCACCTAACCCCATATCTTGGACATGGCCCTTGCTGTAGTTGTCTTCTGGGCAAGTGTTCACCGCTCCACAGAACTCTGACAATGTCTCTCTGACCCACCCCCATTTGAGTCTGGGTGCCAAGTACATCTCACAGCTATGGCTCTAACTTGCAGTTCAGATCTACTGGCTTGCCCTGTATCCATCTTACAACTGTGTTCTATTAGTCAAGGTAAGTCACAGGAAGTTAAATCTTTATAGGCAGTTTCCTGTGAGATATGATATCCAGCATCAAAACTGGCTGTTTTAATATGAAATTCTCTGTGACAGTTGTGGTTCAAGAAGAAATAACACATCAACTCTTTGCCAGGGAATCTGTTGATATATACGCGTGCGCGCGCACACACACACACACACACACACACACGAGCGCGCGTGTGTGTGTGTGTGTGTGTGTGTGTGTGTATGTATATTTTTGCATTTGGCTTAAGTTTAGACAAGATGGTTTCTATGATTCTCACTGCATTTACAATAAAGTCCAACATTTTAATGTGACCTTCAAAGAGACACATATCTAGTCTCAACCCAACACTCCAGCTTCATCTTGAGCCACTTGTGGCCCTGCTTATTATGTTTCTACACATTAATTAAAAAACAAAAAATCTTCCACAAACCAACTGAGCTCTTTTTTTTTTTTTTTTGGCCTTGTGAAATTAGTGCATGCGTGTCATACTCTTCATCTGGCCAAGCCCTTCTTACACATTCTTTAGGATTCAGCCTAAATGTTGCTTCCCTGGAGAGTTCTCCCCTGACCCTAATCTAAATTTGTTTTTTTCCCTTATTCTCTCTCCTTCCTAGCACCTATCATAATTTCTAGCTAGGTATTTGTGTTTGTACTTGTTTGTTTATTGGCTATGCCCCCACTAGGAATGTATACTAAGTGAGAATAGGGACATGCCTGTTTTGTTTATTTATTTCCTGTACCTAGCAAGACATCTAGTTCATACAAGGCTCTCATTATTGACTGAACAAAACTAGCTCTTTTAATGAGAATAGCCAGCCATGGATCACTTCCGCACACTAACAGGCCTTACATTTCCCTTAGTAAACTTTTGCTTTGTTTAGCAGCCTTCTGGGGTTTCCCCTTTGACTCAGAGGTTGTTTTTGGTTACTGATAATTTCAAATAAATAAAAATTGGTTCCTAAGAAGGTCTCTTCAGAAGAAACTTTATCTTTCTAAAATACTTCCCCCCCCAAAAAAACAAAAACAAAAACAGGCAATTCAAATGAAAGCTTCTTACACATTGTGTGTGTGTGTGTGTGTGTGTGTGTGTGTGTGTGTGTGTGTGTGCACGCAAATTTATAATCCCCCAAATTCCATTGGGACGAATTCCCTTCACAACAGATAGCTTTGTGTAATGAAAAGATTTTTTTCATTTTGTGGGTTGAGAACTAATACAAAAATCCAAGTCTGTCCTTTAGTCAGTGAATAATGCATAATTCCATAGTCCTCTCTCTTTACATGTGACTAAGCCTTACCTACTAGTGGAAGATTAAGGTATTAACTATTAAGGGAGGTATTAAGTAAGGTATTGCTAAAATTTGGTATTCATATACAGTGCATTAATGAAGTTCAGTAAGGATTTGAATACTCCTTCTTTTAACATATCTGGCTGACATGTTGTCTTGGTAATTGCAAAACTCCCAGGTGACTGAAATTTTCAGAAGTACATATTGTTAGTTATGATTTGAAACTGGTTTTACATTTCATTTCCCATTGATATTGCTTTTTTAAAATTAAAAATTGCTGTTCATTTAGCTTAATCATTTTCAGTTGACTTGTTGTAAATCATTTGGTTAACCTTACAGCTTGAAGAGAGCTATATTTAGATCATCAGCATTTTCAGCTTATAATTTTTCAAAAACTAACTAGACCGTAAGACTTGCACACATTGTAATTAAAATATGAATCATTTTGTCTTGGTTTCGCTTCCCAGAAAACAGCCTAAAACAAAGACTTTTGTGCAATTAGTTTATTTGGGAAGTGATTTCAAGAAGGAGAGATTGGGGAGAGTGAGACAAGAATGTGGAAATCCAATGTGAGGGTGTGTTATTGAAGTTGCTGTTGTGATCAGTGGGAGCCTAGAATTCCCTGAAACCTCTGGAGAACCTTAAAAGTTCAGTTTAAGTAATCCTCCAGGTGATTCCTTCACACCTTCCTTGTATTCCTAGATCACCCTGTATATGACCCTGACTTATTTGAGGGTTGACCCCAGGGGCTTTTAGGGCTCATCTGGGCTGCCCAGCACAGAGTCAGTGAACTTTCTGAGGCAGGAGGTGAGAAGAAGCTCATGGTGAGTTGGGTCTGAGTTTGTATGGAGCTGTCCACAGCTGCTTGGCTGAAATCAGAGGTGGTCCGAGGGATTTTGCTGCAGGGACCAAAGGTAGCTGCAGACTATTTATACCCTTGTGAATGGAGTAAATGTATACAGAACCAGCATCACAAATTAGCATGTAGAATATTTTATTATTATTTTTATCAATTATTATTGTTATTACTGTAAGGTGGGAATAGGTGGGTATTTGAGCCTGAGAGTCTTTTGCCCTGCCCAAGATGTAGTTGTAACTTGCAGAACCTAAAACTGAAAAGAACTGTGTTCTTTCTTCCTGGAATTCTCTTCCTATTGCTGCCCTCACTCACTTAGTTTATGCTTATATGGTCTTACCCACCCTCAAATATAACTTTTCAAGGAAACCTTTCTCAGATTCTTCTAGTTGGAAGTAATTTCTCCCTTTTTTGAACTGTAGTAGTCCTTGGTGGTGCCTTTTCAATGGCATTTGTCAGAATCTGTCTTTCAGATATCTAGCTATTTCATTCAACTCTCATTTCCGTGCTATTTCTACTTTCTGGGTTGCTTTTATCCAGTTTTTAAAAACCTGTTACTCTGAATTGCAATACTTTACCTGGTAAATTTCTAACTCCCAGTCAACTTTAAGAGTTAGCTTAGGCAACCTTCCAGGTGACGTCTCCTCCTCCCCCACCCCCATCTTCATAGCACTCCCAGATCACCTTGTGCATGACTCTGTTTTAGCATTTACTACACTGTACTGTAAATTTAGGTTATTTATGCGCGCACACACACACACACACACACACACACAACTTGCCACCATGTTTTTCAAGGGAATGTAACCTGTTTTTCATTTAGCATTTATTGCCTTAACACAATTCCTATTCAATAAAATTAATGAGTTTTTTATTTCCTCAACTAGACATCAAACTTCTCAAGGTTAAAGATTATGTCTTATTCAACCCTGTATTTCACAGTCTACCATAATGTCTTTCACAGTATACGCTTTAAAAATATTTGTGTAATGCTTAGGGGAAACCCCTAAAATCCTCTTTTGTCTCTCTAAGAAAATGGGGCTGTAAAGACATCTCTGACTCAAGTTGTTGAGCATCTAAAAAATTTCTACTTAAGAAACTCTAGGTATAAAAACATCAATGACTTAAGTCGGTAGGTGTCTGTAGACAACATTTCTTTTGTCAATTTTAAATTAAAATAGTGATTCAGGCTGTTTCAACAGAAGTAAAAAATGACACAACATGTAGATAATGCACTAGATGAGTCAAAGTAAATTTAGAATAGAAACCAATTTTGAAACCACGTCTAGTCATTACCTGCCTGGGTTTCCTCTTACAGTGTGTAGCAGTGCCCACAAAACAAAGGTAACTTTTATTTTTTTTATTAAAATTTATTGGGGTTACAATGGTTAGTAACATAGGTTTCAAGTGTACAATTCTATAATACATTATCTATGCATCACATTGTGTGTCCACCACCCAGAGTCAGTCCTCATTCCATCACCATGTATTTGACCCCATTTACCCTCTTCTACCACCACCTCCCCGCTTACCCTCTGGTAACCACTAAACTATTGTCTGTGTCTTTGAGCTTTTGCTGCTTTATTTGTTTTTTGTTGTTTTAAAAAATTAATTAATTAATTAATTAATTAATTTTTATTGTTAGTTTCAGGTGTACAAAACCATGCAATATTTATCCTTTTCACCCTTTGCATGGAAACAACCCCCTCTCCCCATCCAGTGCCCTCCCATCCCCAATATCATGCTTATCTATTACAATTCCACTGACTCCATTCCCACACTCTACTCCACATCCCGTGACTATATGTATATATAATTATAGCTGACATACAATATTATTCAACATCAGCTTCAGAAATACAGTGCAGTGGCCAGGTCTCTACACCGACTATGAAGTGGTCTCCCTAACAAAACATGAGTCCATCTGGCCCCCTGAGAAATATTTACAACATTATTGATAATATTCCCCAGACTGTCTTGTCTATCCCTGAGACCATATTGTAGTTACCAATTTGTATTATCTCACCCCTTCCCCTTCTCCTCCATCCCTATCCCCTCCCAACTAGCAACCCTCAGTTTTTCCTCTGTGTCTCTGAGACTATTTCTGTTTACATTTCTAATTTATTCAGTTTTTTAGGATCCATGTATAAGTGAAATCATATGGTATTTGTCTTTCTCTGACTGACTTATTTCACTTAGCATAATGTTCTCTAGTTCCATCCATATTGTTGCAAATCATACAATTTCCTTCTTCTTTATAGCTGAGTAATACTCCATTGTGTAAATGTACCACAGTTTCTTAATCCAGTCGTCTACCAATGGGCATTTCGGTTGTTTCCAAATCTTAACTATTGTGAATAGCGCCACAATGAGCATAGGGGTGCATGTATTTTTTTGGATTAATGCCTTGGTTTTTTCTGGATAAATACCTAAGAGTGGAATTGCTGTGTCTGAAGGTAGTTCCATTTCCAGTTTTTGAGATACCTCCATACTAATTTCCATAGTGGCTACACCAATCTGCAGTCCCACCAACAGTGCATCAGGGTTCCCTTTTCCCCACAACCTTGCCAGCATTTGTTGACTTATTGATGATAGCCATTCTGGCCGGGGTAAGGTGGTATTTCATTGTGGTTTTTATTTGCATTTCCCTAGTGCTAAGTGAGGCTGAACATTTTTTCATATGCCTGTTGGCCATCTGTATGTCCTCTTTAGAGAAATGTCTCTTCATATCCTCTGCCCATTTTTTAATTGGGTTGTTTGCTTTTCGGTGTTGAGTGGCATGAGTGTTTTATATATTTTGGGTATTAACCCCTTATCAGATATCTCGTTGACGAATATCCTCTCCCATTCAGTAGGCTTCCTTTTTGTTTTATTGATGGTTTCTTTTGTTGTGAAAAAACTTTTAAGTTTGATGTAGTCCCATATGTTCATTTTTTCTTTTACTTCCCTAGCCCCCGGGGATGTACAGTAAAAATATTGCTCAGGGTAATGTCTGTAAATTTAGACCCTATATTTTTTCTAGGTGTTTATGGTCTCAGGTCTTATATTTAAGTCTTTAATCCATTTTGAATTTGTTCTTGTATATAGCATAAGGAGATCATCCAGTTTCATTTTTTTTGCATGTGTCCATCCAATTTTCCCAGCACCATTTATTAAATAGGCTATCTTTACCCCAATGTAAATTCTTGCTTCCATTGTCATAGAATAACTGCCCGTATATGCCTGGATTTAATTTTGGGCTCTCTATTCTGTTCCATTGATCTATGTGCCTATTTTTATGCCAGTACCATACTGTTTTGATTACTGTAGCCTTGTAGTGTAGTGTGTTCTGATGTCTGGAAGTGTAATCCTCCCAACTTTGTTCTTATTTCTCAGGATTGCTGTGGCTACTCGGTGTCTTCTTTGGTTCCATATAAATTTTAGGATTATATTTTCTGTGAAAAATGCCTTAGGTAGTTTGATAGGAATTGCATTGAATCTATATATTGATTTAAGCAATATGGACATTTTAACTATATTAATTTTTCATATCCATGAGCATGGTAGATTTTTCCATTTGTTTCTATCTTTTCTTTCTTTCTTCAGTGTCTTATCATTTTCAGAGTACAGGTCTTTTATTTCTTTGGTTAAATTTATTCATAAGTATTTTATAGTTCTTGAAGCAATTGTAAATGGAATTGTTTTCAAAATTTCTCCCTCCGATAGTTTATTATTGGTATATACAAATGCAACTGATTTCTGAGTATTGATTTTGTATCCTGCTACTTTACTGAATTCGTCTATTAGTTCCCATAGTTTTTGATGGAGTCTTTGGGGTGCTCTATATATAGTATCATATAATGACAATTTTACTTTCTCCTTGCCAATGTGGATGCCTTTTACGTCTTTTTCTTGTCTGATTGCTGTGGCTAGAACTTCCAGACTACTTTGAATAAAAGTGGAGAGAGTGGACAGTCTTGTCTTATTCCTGATCTTAAAGGGAATGGTTTTGACTTTTCCCTATTGAGTATGATGATAGCTGTAGGTTTATCATATATGACCTTTATTATGTTGAGATATGATCCCCCTATTCCCACTTTGCTAAGAGTTTTTATCATAAATGTCTGCTGTATTTTGTGAAATGCTTTTTCTTCATCTATTGATATGACAATATGATTTTTATTTTTATTTTTGTTGATGTTGTATATCACATTAATTGATTTGCAGATGTTGAACCAACCTTGTGTATTAGGGATGAAACTCACCTGGTCATGATATATATTCTTAATATATTGCTTCTTAATATATTGCTGAGTTCTGTTTGCTAAGATTTTGTTGAGGATTTTTCCATCTATGTTCATCAGTGATATCAGCCTGTAGTTTTCCTTTTTTGTACTGTATTAAAACAAAGGTATCTTGATGTGTATTTTGTTGACCCAAGAGAGAATAACTTCACATATTACAAAATGGAGGTTTTACATTGATTACATTACAATAACTTTTGTAAAGCTTATGTTTTCACATAATTCTTCTTAATACTTATTTCCATTTTTCTTTTTCTATTTTTTTAGCTTACCTTTAGAGGAATCTGAAATACTATTATAAACAAACATGTATTTCTATTAGTGGGAAAAGGGATATACAGAGGTTTTCAGGGTCAAACACAAAAATCTTAGTGTACAAATTATCATTCTCTTGAATATTGACCAATTCTGTCTCTTTCTCTCCAAATTTGAGTCTTTACTCTCACATAAATCTGGCCTTTTTGTACTTTTAGGAAGAAACAGTTGTGCATGTTTTAGAGTAATTTTGGATTCTTTTAATGGGGAGGGGTGTAACTTTAGATTCTACAATAAAGTTGAGACTTAATAACCCTCAGGAGAAGTAATACATGAACTTTATTGCACACAAAATTGTAAATGATGAACACACACACACACACACACACACAC
>NW_017731679.1:86520-105425 GCF_001890085.2 Hipposideros armiger
TTTAACCTCTGTCTCAGTCATAACATGGCGATCTACTTGTGTGTGTGTGTGTGTGTGTGTGTGTGTGTGTGTGTGTGTGTGTGTGTTTAATTAGAGTTTATTGGGGTGACAATTGTTAGTAAAGTTACATAGGTTTCAGGTGTACAATTCTGTAATACATCATCTATATATCACACTGTGGCAGGGCCTACTCTTAACAATTGTGCCTCTCAGAGCCCTCTACTCTACTCAGCTCCTTGAAGGCCCTCCCATCTGTGTTTACAAGCCATCACAGGGTGTTAATTTTGTGAGGCACATCTTTCCCCTTGATTCTTCACTTGGGTATCTCCTGTTAGCTTTAAATTTTAAGTTAGGCAATAAACCCCTATTGTACTCTATTGTACTTGATAACTTATTTTTCTCCTCTGCCAGTGTTAGGTCTTTTTCCTATAACTAGTCAATTGTGGAGTAACTGGAACAAAGTAGGTGCTCAATAAAGTCTGTGGAATCGAAGCATGAATGTGTATTCGGTTGGATTTCTTTCAAAGGTATGAGTATGTAGACATATCCAGCCATATATGGTTGCCATAAACCTTGAGGTTTGCAAAGGGCTAAAACACTTCACAGCTTTTATTTATGAAGAAGAGGCTAATAATTCCCCATTGGTTGCTTGCTTTTCTAAGGAAAAGAAGAAACCAGCAACATGATTTTGGAGTCGTTTACCGTGTACTTTTCCAGGATTTGGCACTAGGTGGCGCCCAGGAGCCTCGCGGGGATGCTCACAAGAAACAGGAACTGCCATCAACCCTCAGCTTGTGCTTGAAATAATTTTAAAGATTATTCTTTTTTAAGGTTTGCAAACTGGAACATTATTTGAGCCAGTTATTTAATTATATTCACTGTCCATTGCAATTTTATGCTCCACTGGTTCTCTTATTATTTTTAAATTGATTCTATTCATTTTCCCAATACTTAGAGTTGATTTTCAATATTTAGGTGAAGGCTATATTTGGTCATTGAGACTGAAATCCCAGATATTTCTCTGCCCCAAAGCCCCAATCTCCCCTTTTTATAGTGCGATGTGCAGACACCATAGGTCTGACATGTGAAAAAAAGCCTTGGGCTAGTTGCGAGGGATTTTCATTTTCTTTTTCCTTTTTTCTCCCTCTCCCTTCCTCCATGCCCTTTCCCTGCCTCCTTCCACTCTCCTCCTCCTTCTTTTAGCCTTTTTGTAGGTCAAAAACAGTGTATATCATCAAGTGAAGCTGGTTCACCCTCGTAGTTCTGACTCTGTCTTGTGGCCTTGGTTAAGTCACCTGTTCTCTGTGGGCTTGGTATTTTCATCTGTAAAATGGCAAGAATGGATGTGAACTTGAAAGACCATAAATATTTCGATTTTTCATAATTTTGCCCCTAAATTCTTTTGTCATTGACTGATTCTCCATGTCTTTGTCGAGCACATATTCTTGACTTGTATTAGTTGTTGGTAAATTATGGACTTTCATTAAGCATTCATTAATTATGGAGTTCTAGGGACCTGTAATGTGCCCTCTACATTGTCCCGAGTTCGTTGTTGCTTTCCTGGAATAAGCTCTTTACAGGATACAGAGTTACTGTTAAGTCTATTTAGTCCAATTAAAGGAATACAATAATAGAAATTCATGTTTCATTATATTGACACCCTAGGTTTTTCCCTTTATAGTTAGTTTAGTGAGGCAGCTGATGTGGCCTCTAATTATTTCTGTAGAATATGTGATAATCTCCTTGTAGAGAGGCAGTTTTAATTTTTCATAGTAAGATTATTACATGGGAAAGTTGAACCAAACCTCAACTTTTCATAGTATCATTCATTCTGGGTGGGATGTTGCACCAAATCTCCCAATAAATTTTTTGATACACAATCCTGAGAAAACTCCTTCAGAAAATAATTTGATGATTAAATAACTTAGAAAACACTGCCTATTATGAATGGAGTTTCACAATGAATAACGCTTGAAAGGCTTTGAGAAGGTCAGCAGTATTCAATCTTGTTTGACTTTCACCTACTATTTCCAAATTTCTATGGCTTCCTTCCCCCCCCCCCCATAATATTGTACAGAGCTTGGGATTCATGGAACATATCTCAAACGTATTCTTAAAATTTTCTCAAAGCCAGGTGTTTTATTAACTTCCTATAATAGCCCCTGTCAATATTTAACCTCAGGAACCAAGAAAGAATATTCAGAATTTAACTACTCTTTGACTTACCTACTTAGTAGTAAATAAAGGTGAAATTATAGTTGGGAATTGTATTTTGAAATTGCAGTTTCTTCTAGTTTGAAAGAGATTTCCATGTCCAAAATTACTGACTGCTATCAGTAGACCAGGTAGATTTGCTTTTCACTCTAAACATGATGAAGGAAGGCACACAATTCTGGACCAAATCATGATGTCATTTACCCATGTTTCTCATTTCCCTAATGCTATAACCTTTTTCCTTATATTTAAAGGAAATAGCTCTTATTGTCATCTCATCCTTTTGTCTGAATTCAAATTCAGACTTCCTGCTATGAGCCTTTTTGCAAGTCAACTAACCTCATTTTCCTTGTCTGTAAAACGATGTAATATTAGTATATATATTATGAGGTTGTTGTGAGGATTCCATAAGTGAATACACAAAGCACAAAATACTTGAAGCACTATCTGGTAAACCTTCCATGGTGTGAGCTATTCTGGTTAATGCTCAGGTGGTGATAGAGACGTGATGCATTAACCTCTCTTCAACACCCTCGTCATCATTAAGATGTAACATTTTCCAGAAACAGGTAAATCTTTGGCTCTGTATAATCAAGGCAAGGATTTCCAGATCATATTTTGTTATTTGGTCGAAATTCTATTTTGCCTTCTCTTGTGTATTTTAAAGATCAGTTACTTATTCATTTATTCATCCAATATTAATATTGAGTGGCTACTCTTTTTTGATGCTGTGTGAATTTTGTAGATACAGCATTGAATGATTTATAAACGGTTCCTCTCCTTGTGGACCTCAGAATTATAGAGGTGCCAGCAAAGAGCATAGTAGGTGCAATGAAAGAAGAAATGATGAAAGCAGACAGAAATTATTCAACTTGGGTAGGGAACTTATGGAAGTTATCATGGAGGGGTGACATCAAAGTTGACATTGTAAAGATTAATCAGAGTTCCAAATTTGGTAAGATGACTGGGTAACAACTTATGTCATGGTGAGAGGGAGCAAGCATGTTCAAAGAAATGATAGCAATTCTGTATGACCTAAGGATACAATGCATGGTTGGGAAAAAGGTGTGTATGGTGAGAGATGAGGCTATGTGTGCACTTTTTCCATGTTAATTAGGGCTTTTGTGAACTGCAAGGTAGAATGATCATCTGACCAGCTATTATCTATTCATAACCAGGCAAAAGATTCTCATCAGGAAACCTTCCAGATGACAGGATGCCCCTTTTTCAAGGTAACAATTTTGATATAGTTTTTAATAACCATAGTGCTGCCTACCATTTATAGTGTTAATGTGCCATTTGGAGGCTGGCTTGGAAGCCAGTGTCCATAAACCAATGGCACTGAGACTCTATCATTGGGGTTCAGCAAAACTGGCCACAGGTGTGAAGTCATTCGTGGTGCTTAGCTCAAAGATAGCCACTGGCTCCAGCTTAGCTCTATGCCTAGAGTTGGGAAAACGTAAAACCTCTTAGACTGTGCTCTTACCAGGGGAATTGGTCTAAGAGTGTTCACCTCCTAGTTGTGTTAGCAGCCAGAGAGATCACGGAGTATTACAAAATTATACATGGGCTCCATTGACATTTTTGCTAAAGAGACCATTTTCTTTTTTATTAACCTTAGACAGGTGTTGAAAATGGCTTCAGAGTCTGAGTCATAAGCCACTTTTTAAAAACAAATACCCCGACTCTCATTTTAGTCACTTTCAGCAAATGTGCTCACTTCACTTCCTTCTGTTTTGACTGTTATGAAATTCATAATGAATATCATAATATCGATTCATAATGAAACCCAAGTTTCTCCTGACCAGGGAGTATGATCATATCATGGGGACTAGAGTCACAATGAAAGGAACATTTTTTTTCTCCTCTCTTTTCCCATAACTGAATTATAGATTCTCTTCTCTTTTATTCTGTTGATATCTTGCTCTGAAATATTCTTGCTGGTATCATCAAACTGAACTCTGCAGAAAGTTTTGCCACAACATTACATGCACTTTATTTTTTTATTTAAAAAAAATTTATTGGGGAGCAGCCATGGTCGTTGGTTCCACATGACTTTCATGCTACAATGGCATAGTTGATTCTTTTTAGGGAGGACACAGTTCACAGTGGCCCATGTGGGGATTGAACCAACAATCTTGGTGTTATCAGCACCATGCTCTAACCAACTGAGCTAACCGGTCACCCCTACATGCACTTTAAATACTGAGTCTTTACTTGGCATGTCAAAAAATGGAACTTATCCTGAATATGTCCTGCAAATTATCTGTTGATAACTGCAGTCTCCAGGGGAATGCTCTCTCTTCATTGCCTGGTGCTATGACTTCCCATTCGCGGTTTCTTTCTTGGTTTATTTTACATTCTTTTTATCATGCGGTGATGATGGGAAGGGTCTTATCCCATTTGGGGTTTTTGAAGCAAGAGTGATTTTCTGATTGAGCCTGAATTACAAAGGATCACTTCATGACAGTGCTCCCAGTTTATTTCCATCAAATGAAACTTCTGACTGCCATTGCCCTGACTGATATTATAACTCCTCAGTTCATTCAATAAATTTCAATAAATATTTAACGAGCACTTTCTGTGTGCTAGGCACTGTTCTGGCACTGGGATACATCTGTGAATTAAACTGACAATTATACCTGTTCTCATATCACTTATTTTCTAGATAGGAGAAAAAAAGAATACACAATAAATATAATCAACAAGTTCTACTTTGTAGGTCTGGAAGAACAAGTATATGCAAGTATATTCTAATAATTGAAAATACAGTATTTATGGTAGGAATTTAAAATATATGCAGATCACAAAATGATGTAAAACATTTGAGTTCCCAGAATCTGCCTAGGAATGGGCTTTTATAGATGAATTCCTCTGATGGTCTTAAAATATTTTGGTTTATTCAAATCAGGATCCAAGTAAGCCACTTGCTGGTTTGGTTATTTCACTGAAGTTTTTAAATTAAGTCTCTTTTTATTTGGAATAGTGCCTTTCCATGATTCCAGATTACCCCCATTTCACACTGTTTGGTTGAAGTGTCAGTTGTCCTAGAAAGCATTTCACTGTAGAAGATGCTATTAACGCCTTGCTCATATTCCTTTGGCAATGGCTGTTCTCATGCACACTGACCCAGTGGCTTCCAAAAGAAAGCAACTGTGACCTCCTTTGGGCTTTCTTGCCTCTCCCCACCACCAGCCAAGCATGAGTTAATAATAACCCCCTCCCTCTCCATTGCCCCTCAGCAGCCTTCAACCAGTGACTGAGGAGAATGGATAAATGATTCAGCTTCCTACACTTTGGGAAAACTCTGAGACACATTCTACTCTGTTCTCCAGAGTTCCTTAGTGGATTTGAACCTCACTTACTTGCAGCAGTACCCTGCTCAGTAATACTCCCACCAGTGGCTTCCTTTCCTTCCCTTGCTTGTTTTGCTTTCTTAGTTCAAATGCTAGCCTACAAAAAAACTCATAAGTCTTGTCTCAAGGTCTTCATTTGGGGAAAACCCAACCTAAGATATCTGCTATCTAAATCTGGTTAAATAGTTCTCATGATGTCATTTAATTTATTAGTCTATTTCCATAGATTGGAATTAGAACTAAAGGTTTTTTTTTAGATTCATTGTTGTTGTTTTTTGGGGGTGGGGGGGCGTGGTGGGTCAAGAAGTTTTCCTAGACAGTGCTGAGTACCTCATCTTACAACCCATCAGGATTCAAATAATGCCTGGTTATCTCACTTTTAGTATATCAGTAAACTTAGGTAGTGAAAGTATGTTATTCCCGGTCAAACTTACGCCTAATGGTTTTAATAGCCATTGATGACCATTGCTTAAATCAGTTATTTCATTAGGAATTGTAAAATGATGGTTTTCTTAATTGTGGTATTTGGAGAAGGAAGTTCCAGGCAGAGGGACCAGCATGTGCAAAGACAGAGAGGTGGGCCAAGTATAATATAAATAGGGAAAGTATGATTATTTCACAAGGTGTCTTGGGGAAACAATGGGAGATGAATTTAGAAAAGTAGGAAAGGACTAAAAAAAATAATATGAAAGACTTAGATTTTGTCCTAAAATGAATGAGAGTGCATTGAGGGATGTTAAATATGTCTATTATCAGGACATAATTTTTGGAATTATCACTCTGCTAATATTGTGAAACATAGATTGGTGCTTGGTAAGAATAGTTAGGAATATGTTGCCATGGTCAAAAGTAGTGGGAAGGGGAAAGATAAGTTATATTATCTTATGAATGAAAATTGAGTAGAGATAAAATTTTGGAAAAGGATTTTCCCACACAGAAGTTCTGTATTAATGTTAGTTATTGATGCCATTGCTAGAGCAGTCTGCCATTCTTAAGACAAACTTTAAATTGTAGATCTGCTTTCCCTTATATTTAATTTGAAAATATTTTCTTTTTAAAACTCACAGGTTTGAGTTATGATAATTTTCAGGTTCTATGAAATTTCATGTACAGACAAAGAAGCAAATGTTTTCCAAAGAGAGAGAAATATTTTTTTTGTAATCTAAAATGATTTCATTTGCTACAGTTCCAGAGAATTTTATTTTAACTTTAGTTCACAAATGCTTTAACAAGTGTTAAGCAGAAGCAATGGAGACAGCTTTATTACTTGGAATTTTTCATTATAGTCATGCTTTTTTTGCTAGGGAAGCAAGGATTTATATTGTCAATTCATTAAAATGTCAGTATGCATCAACCAGAGAAATCATTTCAAAAATCTTTTAATTTTGAAAATAGGGTGAAATAACCTTCCATGCATTTGTTTGTGCCAATATGTAAAAGCTCAGTTGAGCAATGTTATGAGTTAGAGCCCAGATTGTATATACTGGCTGAAAAACTACTGGCTGATTCAGTTTAATGTGTAATTTTTCATCATCACTTGAAATGAAAAGAGCCAAGCCACAATTAAAAAAAAATAATAACTTACATAAGGGAAGAGCAGCTTTTGCGAATTGTTTGCCAATTTGTTCCTTATAGGATAAAAGGCATTAAATAATGCAATTTTTACAGGTGTTTTGACAGGCCTGAAATCCTCATTCTTGTTGAACCTAAGGTAGCAGTTCTTACCTTTGTTGTGTCTTAGATCATCTTGAGGGCCTTTGACAGAAACAGATATTCTCCCCAGAAAAATGTTCATATTTACGAATATTTTACACACTATTTTGGAGCTTTTTTTTTTATCATTCTTGACATACTTCCCTGAAGTCCATAGAGTTTAGGTATTGAACTGCTGCTTTAAGTATTCAATTCTCAGAGATAGTCATTTGAGGGACAATTCAATTTTTAATCTTGAGCTTGACCCCTGATGTCATATAAAACTATAGTACACTTTTGTTAGAAAGGAGTCTGAATATCAAGGGGTGGTGTGATCAATACATTGACTTTCATGCTGGAATATATCCACTTGTACTTACTTTTCCTAGTCATTTAGAGAAAACAAAGCAGCCTTCCAATTTAAAATGAGCATGAAAAAACCTAATTAATGAGAAAAAAACCTATTCTCTAGGGAGTTGGGTATTGGCATTAGAATGATATTCAAGAGGCATATAGCCATGGAATATTTTTCCATGAATGTCCTTCTAGCTCCCGTTGGAATAATGAACTCATGAACCCTCCACCTGAATCACAACATGGAGATTTGGATTAGAGAAGGGAGTACTGTGTTTGTGAGTTGGCATATATTTTCTGTTTCTAAGAGCATGTTCTCTAATTGAGAAATTTAGTTTCTACTTTGGGCTTTGAAATAGGTCCAGACATTGAATTTCTTGATTTTATTTTTCAAATTCAACACATTCCTTTGCTTCATCAGGCACAGTCGGCACCATGTGAAGTTTGGTTCAGCAGAACTCAGGGTGAGTGCATTCCTAAGATGACTTATGTGTCTGGAAACTTGCTACTATTTGAAAATAAATACATGTGGTTTTACAAGAAGATACCCCTAATGGCAGCCAATTACTTCCCCACATTGATACAGCATTTTAAAAAGATTTTTATTAAAAATGGAGCTAACATACAATATATTAGTTTCTGGGGTACACCATAATTATTCCACATTTATATGCCTAAAGAAGTGATCACCATGATAAGTCCAGCAACCATCTGACACTGTACCACACCATCACAATATTATTGACTATATTCCCTATGCTGTACATTACATCCCCATGACTTATTTGTTTTATACCTGGAAATTTGGACCTCTTATTCCCCTTCACCTTTTCCCCACTTTTTAAATTTCCTAATTACAGTTTAAATTCAATATTATTTTATATTAATTTCAGGTGTATAGCATAATGGTTAGATATTTATATAATTTAAGAAGCGATCCCCCTGACTAGTCTATCATCCACCTGGCACCATACATAGTTATTACCATATTATTGACTATATTTTCTATGCTACTTTACATTCCCATGACAAATTTGTAACTACCAATTTGTGCTTCTTAATCTTTTCAGCTTTTTCACCCTGCTCCCAATATTCCTCTATCACCCCCTGAAAAATCTAGTACCCATCTGACACCATACATAGTTATTACAATATTATCGAGTCTATTCCTGATGCTGTACCCTACCTACATCCTCATAACTACTTTTTAACAACCAATTTGTACTTAATCCCTTTTCCCTCTTTTCACCAACACCCCTAGCCCTCCTCCCATCTGGCAACCATCAAAATATTTTCTGTATCAGTTTGTTTCTGTTTTTGTTGTTGTTGTTGTTTGTTTTGTTCTTTAGATTCCATATATAAGTGAAATCACATTGCATCTGTCTTTCTCTGTCTGACACTCCACTCAGCCCAGTACCCTCCAGGTCCATCCATGTGACTGCAGATGGTGAGAACCCATTCCCTTCCATGGCAGAGCAATATCCCATTGTATATATGTACCACCTCCTCTTTATCTATCTATTCTTTCATTGATGCCAGGCTGCCTCCACATCTTGGCCATTGTAAATAATGCTGCAATGAACATATGGATGTACACATCCCTTCGAAGTAGCACTTTGGATTTCTTCAGATGAATACCCAGAAGTGGGATTACGTGTCTTTCTTGGCCTCTTTATGGTTTTTGTTTTAAAGTCTATTTTGTCTGGTATAAGTATTGCTAACCCAGCTTTTTTTTTGTTTGTTTGTTTCAATTTTCATGAAATAACTTTTTCCATCCCTTTATTTTCCATCTCTGTGTGTCTTTCAATCTGAAGTGAGTCTTTTGAAGGCAGCCTATGTAAGGGTTTTGGTTTCCTATTCATTCAGCCCTCCAATTTGATTGGAGCATTTAATTCATTTATGTTGAAAATAATTATTGAGCGATATATAGCTATTGCCATTTTATTATTGATAATTTTTACTTTTTCTCATCTTAAAGAAGTCCCTCCAATATTCCTTATAATAGTGGTTTGGTGGTGATAAACTCTTTCAGTGTTTTTTGTTTGTTTGTTTGTTTTTTGGTCTGGGAAGCTCTTTATCTGTCCTTCAATTTTAAATGATAGCGTGTGTTTGTTTTTATGTATTAGGTAGATCTGCTATGTCTGCCAGTCTTGGCCGGGTAGCTTTATGTAGTAGGTGCCTTGTGGGGCCCTGGCACACTCTCCCTGGTCACCTGCTCCAGGGGCTCCAGCTGTGTCCTTTGTGTAGGTTGTGTGTGCCCTCCTGTTATAGTTGAGCCTTGATTGCTATTGGCATATCAGTGGGTGGCAAGGCCCTCAGGTTGATTGGCTGTGGGGTTTGGCCATGTCCACAGCTTACAGGCTGCTGTGGGGGCGCTTACCTCACTGAGTGGGATTTTTCCCCAGCAGGCTCTGGTGCCTGTTGAGTCTGCCCTTTGTGTGTGCCACTTGTGGGGTTAATTGGATGGTACTCTGATGTGGTCTGAAGCCAACCTCCAAGTATGTTGGTTCTGGGGCTTCTTGGGAGGGGCTTCGGTGCAGGCCCAGGTCAGCCACTGCCTGTGACTGGCCAGAGACTACCTGGTAGGAGCTACAAAGTGATCCGCTGTTGTTCACTTTCTATGCTAAAGTTGGACGCAGGTGGGAGAGGCCACACTGTGAACTGAGGATGGCTGCCACCAGTCCTGGGCCTGAGGTAGCTCCACCCAAAGCCAGGACACCCTGAGGCCTGCTGCCACCTGCTGGCTCCTTAAGGTTCAGCCACTGATACAGCCTTGGGCAGTATGTGATTTGGGTGAGGCAGAGTCTCAGGGAGTCACTAGAGTAGTCACCAGGTTAATGGAGACTCTGGTTTGGTGCCAGTGCTGAGTCTGGAGCAATTCAGCAAAAGTCTCAGACCACATCAAGGCCAGTTTCCACCCACCTGAGGTCCATGGACTCTGGTAGTTTTCCAAGAAAGGATGGAAGGTAAGCCGGGCTGGTTGCTTGTGAGAAAGTGCCTCTGGCCTTAGAAGAATTGGGTAGGGCAGGGTCCCAGGGAAGCTCACCAGACCAATTCAGATTCAGACTTGGCCATGGATGTGGGGGAGGACTCAACACAGGCACCTGCCTGCTGGCTACACAGGAGGAAGACCCAAGTCAGGGAAAATGGTGACTGTCCTTCAGCCCTCCCTCTGAAGCCACATACCTCAGCTTGACCCTTGTATGCCCCTGACACCCCCTGAGTCACTGTTCCTCTGCCAGAGCCCAAGGTGAGTGCTGGGAGTGAGAGAGTCTGTGTGCAATCCCTTTAAGAGGATGTCTGTGTTTCCTGCAGCCTTCTGTTCTACCAAGAAGGTTGGAATCCCCACTGTTTTTTATAGCCAGATGTTGCTGGGGCTCCTCATCCTGGCACCAGTACTCTGGGCTGGGCACCCTGGTGTGGGACTGGGGTCTCTTGTTCCTCTTTGGGGAACCTCCATGGCTAAGATATCCCTCCTGATTCTCAACCAGCACATGGAGGTTTGGGGCCAGCCGATTTAGCATCCACTCCTCCTACCAATCTTGACGTGGCTTCTTCTTTATATCCTTAGTTATAAAATTTCTGTTCAGCCAGGCTTCAGATGGTACTTCAGGTTGATTGTTCTCTAATTGTTTGTAATTTTAATGTGCTCACAAAAGGAAGCATGCACAGTGTTTATCTACTTTGCCATCTTGGATCTCTCTCTTGTATAGCCTGTATAATTCATAAGATGCTTTCATATTAATGATCTGTATTTTGAATAAAGGGCAGGCATTACTATGTCAAGCTCATGGGTAAGGAATGGAGACTTACAAATTATTGAGATGTACAGTTAGTAAATGAGAGCTGAGATTCCACCCTGAGCGTCCTGGCCTTTATTTGGATGCATAAGTTCTTAAATGTATTAAAAAATTATTTTGTTTCTTTATACTTATGTTGGTAAATTGAATGATTATTTTATGCATATAATTAACAACATTTATTATTGTGGCTCACTCTCACCTTGGGTACATTCCTGGCCATATTTCAGTCCTGTTAGCAGTTAACCACCTATACCTTGGATGGACTTTAAGCCAGAACTAGTCTGCATTCTGCTTCCAAATCATATTGTCTCGTGAGAAAGTAGTTCTTTGGTTTTTGAATTTTTTAAATTTTAATTATGTCTATATGAATTACTGATTCTGTTTAGTGTCACTTTTCAGGAGAACAATTCATCCATGTAAGGTCATTTAACATCAGCCTTATAACCTTAATTTCATATGAACTAGTTGTATAAAGGATTGTAGTTATTAAAACAAACAAACAAACAAACAAACAAACAAACAAACAAACAAACAAACATTGCCAAGAACACCAGAGAGACTGCCTCTTGCTCATATACGGTGTCATTTCTATGTTCCTAGTACCTCATGTTGTTCATGGCACTGGGTGAATATCTGTATAATTGACTATTTCAAAATGTCACAACACAGGTCTTGTGAAAGTTAAATTTGAATCAAGAAACCACTTCTCAAAGCTCCTTTTACAGAAACCTTGGCCTCCATGAAGGAGAAAAGTCCTAAACTGGAAAAGTGTTAAATAAGAACACTCAAAAACATACTTAATCCTAGTGTCATGTGCAAAACAGGACTAGGAAATAGTAAAAGTTCACCAAACACATAAATATGCTATGCACTCCACTAGACTTCTCAATAATCATGAAAATCAAGGTGTCTCCTTTCCCATTTGTACATTTTTGCTTCTAAGTGTTGACTGATTGCCTTTAAATACTTGTATAGATTTGTTGCTATACATTAAGATACAACAACAAAAAACTTGTAATGCTGACATTGGAAAATGCATGCCTCCATGGTCTTAATAGCTCAAGCAATACCTTTCTTTTAATTTTATGTAGGATATAGATGCACCCTTCTTCTATGTCATTAAGCACTAATTGCCCAATTACAGTGCTTTGGGACACTGTTAAAATTGTGCCCAAGGCTTTTCAGCAAATTCAGCTTGAAAGCAAATGATCCCAGTAGTCAAAATTATTTACTAAACACAGTACAGAGTTTCTTTAGAAAGATTATTTAAGGCCTATTACACTTGCTAGATCCTTATATTACAAAATACTTGAGTACTTAGTGAGGCTGTTGCCTCTTCTCATGAGGCTTTTTAGTTTTACCCCAAAAATGTAAAAGGAATATTTTGTATTTGAGTGGAGCAAACTCATGCAGATATTCTTAATCTGAAAGCAGTTTCCTTTGTTTTAGGCCGTTTTGGAGAAGAATAATGATTTGTTCTTTATCAGGACATTACTTATAAATCACTTAAAAGGTTTAGTTTTTAAAAAATATTCTCTTTGTGTTAAAATTTATATAGTCAAGTAAGCTACAAGGGATTTGAATGTGTCCTAAATCATTACATTATTTGGACAAAAATCTATTTGAGGAAAATTTTATCAAACATTTTACATTATGGGAAACAAACAATAACCATCAAGGACAGTGACACATTTTTTCATATATTTCTCCTTAGTCCTTTCAACAGCTCTCAGCGAGCTATTCCCAACACCATTTTATAAAAGAGGAAATTGAGGCTTTAGATGGGTAAATGACCCTTATAATGTCACAGTGCTGGTAAAGGGCAGAAGAGTGAGTATTACGTATAGGTTTGTCTTTTGAGCTCTTGGACCCAATTCCAATATATGTGTATGTGTTGTGGGTGAGACTTCCCTACATACCATTAAGGAATTCTCAGACACCATCAGGGTGTCCAAGAATCCAATTGAATTCAACTCAATTCTGACACTATCTCACTGGAGATAGCATCACATTCCACAGGTTAAGGGTTCAGTCCTACAGGACTGCCTCCTCCCCCCAGTGCAGATGCAAGTCACAAGCCCAGGTTGTTACCTGTAATTCTGATCTACTGGCTATAAATCAGAAGTTCCCATGACCTCCTCCTTGGGTTCGATTAATTTACTAAAGCAGTTCACAGATCTCACAGAGAAATGTTTTACTTATCAGATTACTACTGGTTTATTACAAAATGATATAATTCAGGAACAGCCAGATAAAAGAGATGCATAGGGCAAGGTATATAGGAAAGGGCTCAGAGATTCTGTACTCTCCTACAGCACACCATTCTTTCCAAATATGGATGTGTTCACCCACCTGGAAACTCTCTGAACCCTGTCCTTTTGCACTTTTATGGAAAGTTCATTGTAGCACCATTGATTGAATTATTGGCTGTTGGTTCTTGATTCAACCTCCAGCCCCTTTCACCCTCCCAGGAGGTCAGGGGGATGGGACTGAAAGTTCCAATTCTCTAATCATATGGTTTGTTCTCCTGGGAGCCAGTCCCCCATCTTTGGTGCTAGCCAAAAGTCACTTTATTAACATAGCAAGAGACACCTTATTTCTTTATCACTTAGGAAATTCCAAGAGTTTTAAGAGCTCTGTGCTAGAAAAGGGGACCAAGACCAAATATATATATTTCTTATTATAAATCGCAACATCAAAATTTAAAAAATGAAAACAGTGATACAATTTGTAATATTTACAGAAGATGGGGACCAAAAAGGGGATCTCAAATACTAAAACAGAGATATATAAGATAATGCCGATAAAAAGTTGAATGTGTATAAATATATGTATTTTAAAATTTGGGACATACTATTTTTCATGCAATGTTTAATAAACTTGTAGCAAATTCTTTTTAAAATCACTTCCTATTCTTTATAGTAATCTCTATTCTCATGTACCAGGTTTGCTTAAGGTGGGGTCCACCTGCATCATTTGGAACTATATTCATATAACACTTGAAAAGTGGGCCATCCTTTACTATATATAATTCATACAGTTCACCACTGACGAGACCCCCTCATCAACCAGGGTTGCATGAATGGATTGGGTAGGAGATCAGAAAAGAAAGACACAGAGACGAAAGCTGGGATCAGGAGGCCCACTGACCACTGATGGTGGAGCAATGGCCCAGTTTATTTTTTACACTAAGCTTATATAAGGGAGCAATTCCTTCTTTGCAGGGAGCAGTTCCCTCTTTGTAAAGGAGGATATGGGGAAACAATTTCCCCTTAGCAAGGTTATGTTTAGCAAGTAGAAACTATCAACAGGATTGCATTCCATTATGTAAGTCTCAGGAGTATCTGCGGTTTTGGCTGTTTCTCTTTCTTTAATGGTACAGTGGGGGTGAAACATTCTCCAAGCTGCTCACCCAGACATGAAGTTTGCCAGCTTGCCAGCTTACAGCATTGCGGCCCCTGACTGCTCACAGTCTGCTCCCCACATACCACTCTTGGTCTTAATAGGTAATAAAGATTGTCATGTCCTATATTGTATTGACAACATATAATTATATTTACATCACATATCACCTTTATAGGTGACCTATAAAGTCCTTTTATACCATCCTCTGATTTATTTGAATTTATAGTCAAGCTGTACACATAAATGTATTTCAAATGTAATATAGAAATATTGTTGACTTTTATGATCAATAGTTTCTTTTGGGGGGTATTTTTTTAAAGCCTGTATTTATTTATTTATTTGAAGTATGAGAAAATGCAAAAGCAGGTGAATGTATTCAGAAGACTCACCTTAGACATTATGTCTATGTATATTTGATTCACAGACCAAACGAAACCAATAAATAAACAAACACCAATAAAAAAATTCTCAAGGGAAAATCTCAAGGAAAAAATTATGTGATGTAGTTTCAAACTTGCTTGCACACAGTAGGCATACCATAAAATTCATTAAGCTGAATTAAATAGACTATTCCTTGTGTCAAGGACATCACTTTATAGCAATTAGTGTGTAGGGAGTTTATTAGGGAGTATTCTCAGGGAAAGAACTAGGAATGGCAAAGGGAGAAGTTATTCTGTAATGTGGTCTCAGTGAAGATATCAGTCAACATCTTAGGGAGCTTTGAAGATGGGTTGGACCTTCTGATTTGTGTCTTGTTCTAATAAGGAGGGCCAGGACTTATATATATATATATATGGCAATGCAAATAATTATTGGGCTTCGTCTTCTGGACAAGAATGCCAAGTTAGTCTCTCTTCATAAAAAGCAATTACAATTTGAGGACACTTCGTATTTGCCTCTTTTGCCAGCACCAAATCTGCCTCATCAGAATCTTTCCATTTCATGAGAAACATTAATTCTCCACTGCTGTCTGTGGCACCAATTATTCGTTCAGGATCAAGACCTTTGGCAAAGCCTCTTGGTTTATCAGCGGCATCTCTTTTCTTCTTTGATTTGCTATCTTCAGACTCACTGTAGATAAAGATTTTTTTTGTACCATCTTTTTCTTTACCAGCTTTTTGAGAATTAAGAAATGCTTCAATTAACTCTGGACAATCTAAATTTTCTTCAGGTTCCCAAGTATTGTCAGCATCGGTGAATCCCTTCCACTTCAGAAAATACTCCACCTTTCCATTCACTCCACGTCGGTCCAGTACTTTTTCCACCAAAAATTCTTCAGGCTCTGCCTCCTTCAACTTTTTTACTTTTCCCATTCTGTTTCTTTCCCATTTTTTGCAATGTAGTTTTATTGGATGCCATTTTTTATTGCAGGCTTGAAGAGCTATTCACCGCCTCGGAGCTGCTCCAGGTCTCCCGTCTGCAGCGTCTCCGCGAGCCACATCCGAGGGGGAGGGCGGGGCCAGGCCTTTCTAATCTGGCATGGACCAGGCATTGAATGTGGGCCACCCCATTCCTTTCCTGGGAAGATGATAGTCTGACCTTAGGCACGGCAGCTGTCTTCTGCTGGGAACAGATTCTGGAGAGGGTTGGCTGCAGAAATAGTTATTTCTAATGGCTGTTATAAGAATAAGTCCTGGTACCCTGAAGGAGTGTCTGAGATGTGCAGCATTGTATTCAATATAGATACAAAAAGGAATATTTTGACTCTACTGTTCCTTTTCAATATCCCATCTTTGAATCTCTCATTCTGCTAAAAGAAAGGCATATTTTTTTTCTTACGGGTAGACCTGTGAGGTCTGACTTGGCTAATTATTCCTACAATTTCTTATTCATTATCTCACATAGCAGGGAGTCTTTTTGGACCATCAGGCCTGGAAATTTAGGATTGCATATTAATCAGTGGAATATAATTTGCTAGCTGCTGCCTCTGTGCTTGGGGCGCACTGTATATACCAGGATACGTACAATTAGCCTCAAGGTTTGCTCAGGAGCACTTGCTCATCCAACAAGAAAATGAGCATTACAGTAATTGAGAAAATGAACACCTTGGACCATTTTCTTCCTGGCATTGGTTAGAAAGTCTTATCATTGAATTGCCCTGCTTTGTTTCTCATTATCTCTCAAAAGCATTGCTAGGCGAGAAGCTATTTGGCACACATAAAATTTTAGCTTGTTTGGGGTAAAGAAGGTGAACTACAAGAAGAGGAAAGATTAAGTTCCAGCGCAGTAGAGATTTAGTGCTCAGGCTTTTCTCTTTTTAATATTTTTTGCTAGGTGGGGTGGAGCGGTGGAACTTGACCTGGAGCTCTGAAAATTTTCTCAAGTATATTCATGATTTTAGCAGTATATGCATCTGTACTTTTTTTTGTGTATAGCTGTCATCAGAATCTCAAAGTGATCTATGATACCAAGAATTTAGGAATCATTATACTCAAAACAGAAAAAAAACAACCCTCATTTCATTCTCTGATTTTAGGCTATTACCTCTATATCATGCTTTTGGATACTCACATGTGTTTGGACGCTCCACAAGCAACTTCTTCAAGTTTTCTACAACTAACTCACCACAAGCAAGCCCATCACTGTTTTCCCTGTTTCTGTTAATAATGTCACATTTAGTTAATCATTCAGTTTAGATATCTAAGCATAGTTTAAAGGCAACGTATGTTCTGTCCTAGAAATCTCACTTTGCTTAGTGGCCTCTTGGTGCCCTACTGCTCAGAGTGCTCCATGAAGCCCTTGTTCAATGACAAATAGTTCTGGGACAGGGTTATTGTAAGGGAAGGGCAGAAAATATTTCTTTATGTCAGCACAGAAGGAAAGAGCCAGTGAGGTCCGGTTTGTGGGAAAATGCCTAGAGGGCCTTTGGCTTTGAGGTGAATGGATTAGGAGAGAGCCTTTCACAGACCAGCCTGAACCTGGCTGCCTTAGCACAATGATTGATTGTACAGGAAAAGGTGTATAAGCCGAAATCAATGTGTAGGTTGGGTTTGAGAGGCCAATAATCCTTGAGCTGACTTGGTGTGAACTCTGCTCAGCAGCAATACTTCATACCTAGTGGGGCAAAAGGACTCATTCAGATCCACAGTTTGGGGGGAAATACAAATGACAATTAAGCAAAGAAAAGGCAGGTCACTTAAGCAAAGGTTCTTGTCCCTAGCAACATTAGGTAGATTTTCTCGTTGTCTTATGAAGTCTGTCACACATTCCTAAATAGGAAATTATTCTTCTAGGACCACCCTTTTTATTTCCCATGCATTCTTACAACAAACTCATCCCTGTAAGCAATTTGTGTATCTCTGTCTTGGCACTCTTGAAAATCTTACCTGCTAGACTAGTAAAACCTCTCTGGCTAAAAGGAAACATTTCCCTGCCAGGGACGTCACAGGTGTTTACTGATGCCTGAAATTCCGGTAACAAGGTACAAAGCCTTGCATTGCACAAGGAAGGATGAGGAATGAGGGAGGAAAAGAAGGAAGTCAACTAATATTTACTGTGTCTATCATGGGACAGGCACTGTGCGAAGCCCTTTATTCAGATGACCTATTTGGATGCCTGATCCTACCTTCCATGGTAGATGGAGTTATCCTAGAAGAGGAAGCTGTCAGTGAGTTTATGCGACTTGTCCAATGTCAGTCACCTTTTCCGTATGGGAATTTGTCATGATTATGACACCAGCATGGTGACCCAGGACGTCACTAGATGTTCAGTGCTTAGGGAAGGCTGTAATGACATTTATTTCTTCTGGTTATATTTGGACCAGGAGGGTGAAAAGTTGAGTCAGAAGCTCTAGCTATGAAGGAGAAAGGAAGTTTGATGTAAGGCTGGTTATTTACCTATTTTCTCTCGGCTCCAAGTCGACTCTCCTATGTCCCCTCTGTGACACTGCTGTGGGACTTTGTCAAGTACATTTTCAAGACTCCTTTGCAAAGGGGGTTCTCTTTGATGATCTGCCAGTAGGGCACTAGAGAGAGACTGGAAAATAATAGGAGAGAAGGGACCCCTCTCCCTTTTTACTTATTCCTACAGTGTGTGTGTGTATATATATATATATATATATATATATATATATATATATATA
>NW_017731679.1:105505-109274 GCF_001890085.2 Hipposideros armiger
TGTGTGTGTGTGTGTGTGTGTGTGTGTTGGTGGGGGAGGGGGAAGAGTGGGGGGAACTAGCAACAAAAGTTGGTTGTAACCTCTAATTACTTCCAGCACTCAAAATACCAGTGTCCTCAGAGCCACTCAGAGGTACCAGCCACAGCCAATGGTGTGCCCCCTTCTCAAAGGCGTGACTACCAGCTCCACAGGCTTCTGGTCCAAGCTCATAGGTTCTTGTAGCCCCCACCTCTTCCTTTTCTTCTTCTAGCCTTAGAATGGTAATTGCTTTCTCTCTGGGTTACCTCAGAGCTCCCCTTTTCCTCTTTTAGTCATCCAAGACCTGTTCTAACCAATTCCCTGTATTAAACCCTTTTTATTTTGAAGTGTTATTGTGGTTTCTGTTTCTCTGACCAGATATTGACTGCGTTTGTGTTTCTAAGCTGTGGAGTGGACTGACAGACTATTGGGAGTGCCAAAGGCTGGAGAAAAATAGAGCCATCTCTGACCTGGTCCAACAAACTCCATCAGGGGATTGTTGGAGGAGGCCTTGTCTTAACTGAGAAGCTCTTGGAAGAAAATGTCTGAATTTCATATTACCCACAATAAGAACATTCCTTGATGCACAGAAGTGTGAGGTTCAGAGAGAGGTTCTAGATGATATGTCTCTTTAAAGTAAATGCAGAGGGCCACGCAGAGGAATCAGATTTTTATATCGTGGTGTCTTTTCACTGTATCAGGTGGTAAAAGAGAATCATTTGCAATTTGATCCCATTATGAGAGACACCAAAGCATTCTGCCCTCATGTGTCCAATCCCTCTCTTACATTCAGAGAGCTTGAGATGAGATGGTGTGTAGGATTCGATCCTCCTCCACCCCCAAATTACCCAGTTTTTCTTTTTACTCAAATGTCAGTGAATGCTACCAACTGTTTTCTAAAGGAACAAATTACCTATTTATTTAAATGAATTAACTATAGCTTGCTGACAAACAGTATTTCATTTTCAGGAGCAGCTGTCAGACTTTTAAAACATTAAAAGCCTATCAAAAACATTTCAGGGAGTACAACAAAAACCTTATAAGGGACTTCTAAAATCTCTTCTCACATGTAGTCAAGATAATTGACTGGTGTGATAGTTTTCATATTATGGGTAGAGTTTTTTTTTTAAGTTAATTTATTTCAGAAGTTTTTGTGGATATATTTATTCACCTTAAGCTCAAGAAATGTACACCACATGAAGCAATGAAGATTAAAATGTCCATATTACTTTGGAAACCTACAATCTGTCCAACACATATGTACTTCTCCTTTGGTTAGCAGTCTCCTTCACCCAGTTCTCAGAACCTGTTCTCATAGCCCTTCTGAGGCTCACTAGGTAGAATGATCAAAAGGTTCAGGTGGAAAGAGTAAAAAGAACCCTAAATACTAAGCAGCTTGGAATGGAAAAAAGTCTAAAATTCTAGCTGGATCCCCATTTTCTGAAGTGTATTTCTTGTAACCTTGTCCCATAATTACTCAATGAAAAATTCCACGGCCAAACACACTGGGGGAGTTAGGCATACTATGATTCTCCCTTGGAGATTCTGCACATCAATCACATGTTAAAGACTTTGAGAAGTCCTGCAGTAAAGAAACCAATTTAACTTTGTTGAAAGAAGTAATTTCCCCATTTTTGTGATGATGGAGCATCTCTTTCCTTTTACATTTTGCATAGCACAACACCCCACAGTAATTTTCCTTGGAAAATATTTTTGGGATACTGTGTATAAATGAAAGAAGGAAGATGAAGACATTTAAAAGTCCTTTGACAAATAGTGAAGCCTGGAGAAAGACTGGGTTCAGTCAGATTTACTTTCTGATAAATATAAGGCATCTTATATCAGTTAGGACTCTGTTGAAAGGGATACAAAAACCGTTTCAAGGTGTTTTAAAGCAAAAAAAAGGAATTCAATATTTCACAATACTGAAAAATCCAGGGTATATTTGACTTCAGACACTGCTAAGTTCAGGGATCAAACAATCGTTTACTCCACCTCTGGCACTACCATGATTCTCTCAGTTTGTGGAGGTACAATCAATAGCCAGAGATGCTTCAGTCATTTATGTTTTCAGGATAGAGTACAATGGGAAAGAAACTTCTTCTTTAGTGGAACTAGTGATAGAGACCCTTTTAGATCCAGTGAATTTAGAAAGGAGGCAATGTGGACCCTTAAAGGGAAACTAAGGATTGTTGCTCTAAGACGAGGTAATGGATGCTGGGGGAGGCACACATTCAAAATGTGAGAAAAATAATCTTGTGCATCTCTCTGCTCTATTTTTCTATTGTGCTAACAGGAAAACAAAATACCTTAGGACATGATTTATGGGTTTGTCTGTACACTTGAGTAACAGGAGAAGGGAGGAAGCTTGGGGTGTTGACTGGATTCCCAAACTGGAAAGAGATCCTGGTTAGAAATAATCGTTGGCGAGAAAAGGAAAGCAGAGTCTCTTAGAAGACAAGAATGTGTATTGAATTCCCCTAGATTGGAAATGTGGCCCTAGTACTTGCACTAGCAGGAGCCCCTTGAGTCAGGGAAAGAAGCTGAAAACGATACAGAAGGGAAAAGGGAAGCCCATGATTCCCCGAATTGAACCTCAGTCCTTCGGTTTCCACCATTTCTCCTCATTCCAGTGTCTATTTCCTGATAATTTTCTTACCCTTACAGGTTTATCTGAGCTCTTCACTTTAACAGCCCTTTTTTCCCTTCCAGATCTCTAAGAATCTCGCTCCTACAAATGACCACACAGCCCCTGACTTCTGTGGTTTGAATCTAAGTCTCCTTACTTTTGGTACCTGGTGAGAGGTGGGATGTAAATTATTTATTGTCATTAGGGAAGGTATTTCCTTGCAATCCAGGGTGGTAGTATGAGTGATTTTCCTTCTCCTTACTCGTATCAATACTTTATATGTAATGAAGTTTAATCTGTATATGTGTGTGTGTGTGTGTGTGTGTGTGTGTGAGAGAGAGAGAGAGAGAGTGAATTTTGTTGCTTTTATGGATTGTTGCCCAAGTACATCATAGATTGGCTTCTCCCACTCTTGTAGCTTCCTCTCTCACTTTTCTCTGACTTATACTTTATGCTCCATCAATGCACACTTCCTGTAGTTCTCCATGCATTTTCCTGCTGCGTACCACTGTATGGGGCTAGGTTCCCGGGAAACAGCCTGAGATGGGGGTTCTTGTGTCAGTGATTTACTGAGGAAACGCTCTCAGAAGAAACCTGGAATGTAGTGAGGGAAGCAGAATGGGGAAAGAAGCCAGGCCAACATGTGAGTTCAGCTGGTCCTGTGGGCAGATCTGGAGCATGGATTATACCACAGAGTTTTTCTATTTTGATGTAAGAAGACTGGCCTTTTATATGTTCGTATTAGTCCATCATTGGTTGTGGTCATTTTTGGAAAGGGCATAGCCTCCCTGGCATTCCCAGGTGAGCCAGCTCTCTGAGGCTGAGAACAATTCTGAGGAGAAAAGTGCAGCTGTGAGCTGTTAACAACCAATACTCAAAGCAGCTGGGAGACCTGTTACAACTACTCCAAGTGTTTGCTTACATAATTCATGCCATGAAAAATCGCCACCCCTCCTCCTGCTCTTCCGTCTGAAAACGTGCCTCAGTGTAGTGGTTTTCAAGCCTTAGTGTGCATCAGAATCATCTCAAGGGCTTGTTAAAACTGAGATTGCTGACTCCCTCCCTCAGAGCTTCTGATTCACTCACTCTGGGGTGGAGCCCAATTAATTTCTATTTCTAACA
>NW_017731679.1:109659-117024 GCF_001890085.2 Hipposideros armiger
GACTGGACTTGGAGCTGATGGGTCCTGGTAAAACACAATGTTTCCTTCTCCAATTCCCCAATAAAATCTTTAAAAAAAAGAAAAAAGCTTTTTATGGATTTCCCATAAAAGTAAATTCTGTCCCATTACCTTGTAAATCCTTGAGGACAGCACACTGTCTTCTTCATCTCAATGTGCCTGGCTCTGAGAGCCTCACCTGCTGCCTTGTCCAATACAAGTTTGTTGTTCTAAACAATATCAATCTTGTTGAGGATTGGTTTCATGGGAAAATATGTTTGACTTGCATTAAGTTAAATATTTACACAAATTAAAATATATTTAACATACTTATGGGAAACTGTCAATTTACAAGTAAACTTTTTGAAAATAATTTATTTTTTAGTTGGGCTGCCTTCTCTAATACGCTATGTCTAACCCTACATGTCTGTAGAAAGGCATTAACCTGACTTTTCCTATACACACAAAGAAGCCACTTACCAAAATAAGCACCATTTCTGGTCCAACACTTACTTAATGCACACACCTATAATTTGCTTTTGGAAAAATCATCTCATAAAATAATGATGACTTGAGGTTCACGAAATCTGGTGCAGAGCTAGAAAAAAAAGTAAAATTTGTGGCAATATGGCAAAGAACAAAATGTAAGCAGCATTTAGTGTCAGTAGCTGTTAAATGCAAGCATTCACTGTGCTAGACAGTCTGCCTTTAGAAAACACAGGCCACTGACAGAAGATAACAAATAGATTGCCACTCTCCGTGAAAGTATGAATGTTCTCTCTAGAAGAAACATGATAATTGGGGAAAAAATTAGCAAAAGGTGACTCTGAAAGGGTGGTGAGGGAGTATATAATGTAATGGCTGTTCAGGTATATATTCATCAAAACTGTTGACATAGTTGTCTATTTAGCTAATATTTAAAATGTTGTTTTAAGGAAATGGTGCATCTATAAAGTACCAGAGGCAAGAGGGTTTGGAGTGGTCACCATTAAACCTCTCTGCTAATTGGAAACGCCAGCTATTGCTACAACATTAGTCTGCAGCCTTACCTGACAGGCTAAACAGCCTGAGCTAACCCAACATTTGGAATTAATGTGTTTACTTTAAGAAACACAAAGTCTGATTCAATTAGCATCCAAAGTCATGGAGGCTTACAGAATTTAATGTTGGAGGCTTTTGAATTTAAACTCCAATGTTTACAAAACCTAAATTAATGATGAAGAGATGTATTTTTTGTTTTGTTTTGTTTTGGAGGCTGCAAACATAAAAAATTGGATTAAAATTATGAAGCTACTCTGACATAATATATTAAGAGCTCTGAATGATGCCTAGGGATGTAGAAGAGGAGAAAAACACTTGAGTAAGTAAACAGAGTTTGAGACTTGTTTATGCCAGGAGAGCAGGATGAATATTTCTGACTAAAAGTTAATTAACTATTTTGCCTCAGCGAGCCAATTTGTCGTCTTAAACTTTGATTCATTAACTACAAACCGAGGGGGTTGCTCGTTCCTGGGTGTACTCGCAGACTGAGTTTGTGTTAAATGGTGCTGTGAGATATTGTCTGCTCTTTCCAATTGAAACTAACCGAAAGGCTATTATACGAAAAGTAAGACTTTTCAAGTGGCAATAAGTAGATGGGTACTCTTTCAGAGCAGAGCCTAAGAACTATATGGCATAATTGCAAAGCTAATCAACCCTTATTAAATAAAACAAGGGCAAATCCAGGATTTTTGAGGCTGCACATTTAATGAGGCGTGGAAGTTGCCTCGTTGGCGATTCTGAAGTCTTAAGACTTGTGAACTTACAGGAGATGCCTCGTCACGTTTTGCTACTTGGAGACTATAACTTTAAAAATACTCTGTTGTGATGAAAAACATAAATCTCCATTTGTCAAGATATTGTCTTTATTTCTAATTGCACGTTTTCTGAAAGCCCATTTGCTGGATATGGAGCACCGTGGAGCTCATGAATGGGCAAACGAAAAGTGAAGCACTGAGGGGAAAGAAATACTAACCATATATTTAAGATTTTAATCATAGCAAGAGAAGACATTTGAGAAGGCAGAGTATGTATTTTTTAAAGGGGAAGTTTAGACAGAACCACACACATGCATATATGACTCATATCATAAGACATATTTGAGAATATTTGTGAAAATTCATGTAATTTAGGTAACTTGGGCCTGTAAACCTTGACCAAATAAAAGTGAAGGAAATGTTATTCTTCACAAGCAGTGGTTGCTTTTTTGTACAGCACACTATGTGGACTTTCTGTCTTGCAATGGCCCTCTGACGCTAGTGAGAAAGACAGAGAACGCTCTGCCTCTCTCTGTCAGAAGGCTGTTTATGTGGGCAGACACTGAGGGCTCTCGAATATGGAATAGACACAAGTTCCATGAGAGCAGGGACTTTGAGTGTATATAACTGTACTCCTAGTACCTAGGATAATGCTTATTGAATGAATAAAGGAATGAATGAATGAATGAACAAATGAATGAATGTACTGGGGCATTTAAAAATACACTGAGGAAGTTATAGTGTTGTTTTGGTGAAATGAATCGTGAATTAAGCTGGGTTTTCTTGCAAGACTTTGGATATTGGGTTTATGGGCAGTAAAACAGTGATTAAGCACAGAGTATGTGTTCAGATATAGTAAAATCTTTGCTTTTCTACTTACTAGGTAACTTTGGACGAGCTATTTAATCCCTCAAAATTTGAATTTTATCACTCATCAATCAGAGTTAATAATGATAATACCTTTCCCATAAGCTTACTGTGAGAAATGAAAAAGTAATGTTTGTAAAGTGCTTTACAGAGTACCTGCTACTTAGCTCTAGGAATTTATGAAGCTGCCGTATGCTCTAAGGTGATTAATCTAAAATGGAACTTGTCTCAAAAGAGAATAAGAAATTATCAGTATTTACAGTTGAGGCTTTATAAAGACAGAAAACTTCAATTAGTACAAATTTACAAAATGACTTTTGCATTTTCAAAGATTCCAACTTGTGATATCTACTGATAATGACTTACATTCAAGCCTGCCATTTTGACTCAAAAGGAAACACAGAAGTTGAGCAAATTGGATGCGTCTCATTATGTAAAGTGAATGTAAGGGTGCCTGAAATTAGAATGAATAGCAAGAACATCAACAAAGTTGGGCAGAGCCATTAAGGGGATTAACTGTCCCAAAGTTATAAAGGTATCAGAAATGTAATCATAATGGTGAAATAGGATTTTTTTCCCAAGATTCCTGAGATGTTAAACTTTAGGTTAGGATTGGGTGTGTGTGTGGAGGTGGGGGGGGGAGAATGGGGAGAGGCAGGATTTTGGAGAATGAATGCCTAAAACTTTCCACTGGGCATACTAGAAAGAATGGTGCTTAGACCCTGATGGAGAATACAGCGCAAGATAGGAGTACTCTTTATCATTTACAAAGCAGTTTATCATGTCATCATAAGTAACGAGGGCTGCAACCTTATACGGTATAGGACATGCTTTAATCATTGTAACTTGGCACCAGGCACACTATCTTTGGTCCACAGTGGGGACTTGTAAGTTTTCTTTGGATGGAGAAAGAGGGATTGTCTTTCATTTCTTCCAGTTGGTTATCTCCATGGGTGGACGCTCTTGCTACTTCATCACCTGCAATAAAGATGTGATGACAGGCAGCCATTGCTTGGGATAGTTGTGCTGGTTGTGCACTATGATTTACTCTTCAGCCAAAAGAAACACACACACACACACACACACACACACACACACACACACACAGAATGCTGAAGAAGATTCATGCAGTTTTTTTTTAATGTGGTAAAAAACACAAAACATAAAATTTACCATCTTAACCATTTTTTAAATGGTTAAGAACTTTAAAATAGTCTAGTCATGTTAAGTATATTCCCATTGTTGTGCAACAGACTTTCAGAACTTGTTTATGTTAAAACTGAAACTCTATACCCATTTAACAACAATTCCCCATTTCCCCCTTTTCACCAGCCCTGGGAAACCACCATTCTACTTTCTGTTTTCATGAGTTTAACTACCTAAGATACCTCATGTATGTGGACTCATACAGCATTTGTCTTTTTGCAACTGGATTGTTTCACTAAACATACAGTCTTCAAGGTTAATCTATGTTGTAGCATGTGACAAGATTTTTGTCTTTTTTAAGGCTACGTAATATTCCATTTTATGTATGTACCACATTGTCTTTATTGCATTCATTCGTCAATGAAATCTGAGTTACTTCCACCTCTTAGCTGTTGTGAATAATGCTGTGATGAGAGTGAGTGTAGAAATATATCTTTGTGATCCTGCCAAAGAGTTATTTATTCAGGGTTCTTGGTGATTCAATCTAAACCAAAATGAAGTGGAGGTAATAGCGTGAGAAGGTAGTCATGGCTTGTTTTTATCTAGCAAATTCCTTCCTATTCATTAAAGAGTGTGAGGCCTCACTGCCCAAATTTCTGTGTGATCTCTAAATGGGTGTTTATTATATAGAAGTGCTCCCTTTTTGTTTCTCAGAGCTCCCATCCCCATTTTCTTGTATCTCAGCTCTTATTAGTTATTTTATTATTATTATTATTTTTTTTAGCTGAGCCATCCTGCTACCTGTTGGCAGCTCAGCGGCTGCTCAGCTCAGGCTGGACTCGAACCGCTATTGCTCAGAGCTCAAACTCTTGAGCGAGCTCTTAACCAACTGAGCCACTCGGCCGGCCCCTCTTATTAGTTATTTTGATGCTACTGAAGTTCCTGCTTCATGTCCCCCTTTTTCCTGGGGTTTGATCTTTCCTTCCATATCAGGCAAGTCCATAGCATCCTCTTATACCATTGAAAATTTCCCTTCTCCCATGTGCATTTTAAGTTCTAGGCATTCACTCCTCTACCTGTTTTTGCTGTTTTGAGCCACAAGCTCAAAATGATGAAGAGAAAGAAAGTAGGGGTGATCATCATTCTGGTTGTAGTAGGCTCTTTCATCTTCAGTTGTGCCTATATAGATAATGAATGAATGAATGACTAAATGAATGAATGAATAAGTGAATCAATAAGTGAATGAACAACATATTGTGTTGTTGAGTTTCTGTTGAGCTGACTTGCAAATCGGATGGCACATATTTGAAATGTATGAAAAAGGGCTGTTTATCAAGCAGAGACTTAGGATTCAAGAGTTGGTGTCCATATTCTTGTTCTGATTTTACATAGGACCTAGCAGCAACAGCATAAGGTTATCCATATACAGTCAGGCTTAGGAGTTTCAGCTCTACCAGAGAAGATGTGGCAGGGCCAGTGATCAGGGCAATGAGTCAGCTTGACAGGGAGGCTCAACAGGGCACTATCCATCATCACTATTGAAGGAGAAAGTATATGATAAAAGTAACAGAGATCAAGAACTAAGAGCCAGAGACCAGAGCAAACGAGTATGTGCAGAGAGAGAGAAAAACTAGGCAAGGTGTTTGGGACAAAAGCAACAAGAATTGAGGCATTTATAGAGCTCATGGATTAATAACATTAATAGTACTATTAAGAATTACATTAGTTGACTACTTAATCTGTGCTAGATACTATTAAGTACTTTTTGTGCATTGTGTCATTTAATCCTTACTACAACCCCATGAGGTAAATTCTATTACTACCTTAATTTTACAAATGAGGAAACTAAGTCTCAGAGAGGTTAAGTAATTTACCCAAGGATACAGTTAGTAAATGGAAGAGTTCGTTTTCAGAATCAATACTGCTTTCAGGTTGTAAGCAGATTTGAACTGGGGGAATAAGGGGATAAGTAAAATTTTACTTATCTCTCTGTAATAAGCCTTGTAACGCATTTTCTGGTGCGTAACAGGTATTATTTGTCATTTGATTAAGATTCAGTCAATGACCTAGTTTGGATAAATAAGTTTCAGCCTAGTTTCCTGCAAATTTATTAGTTGTTTCTGTACAATCAAACAAACAAACAAAAAGGATATAGGGGTGGAAACCTTAAGTTTTGGATTTTTAAGAGACTTCCAAACACTTTGTCCCCAAATGCAGTCCTATACTTACCACAATTATCTTAAATTCTTATTCCAAAATATTGTCACTGTGAAGAGAGGTACTAACTGATGTCTATTTTAAGAGTTAGAAACATCTGGCTTCCAAGCCAGATTTTTTGTTTTAATTTTGCACTTATGTATCTGGCATGGAAGTTTTGAAGAAAGAGACATTGGGACAGTGATCTGAGACTTTGAAACTGTAGAATCTCACCTTAGGAGGAGGAAGTACAAAGCTGCAAATATGGTAGGGCAAGGATGGGGTGAAATGGAAAGAACATTAGATTTGATGCCAGGAGCTTCAGGTTTATGTTTGTCTCCTGCTGACTTCAAGCCTGAACCTGAGAATGATAATACCACATTTTCAGAGGTATTGTGTCAAATGAAATCATGTTGTGTGAATGTACTTTGTAAAATGTAAATTTGGTAAAGCAAATGGTAGGTATTTATTGTCACAACGAAGTTTATAAAAATTTTTTATGCACTATAATTCTAGGATTGATTCAAAGGGTCAAAGGAAGTCCCTGGAGCAAGTAGGCATAGCTTGAAATGAGGATTGTTCCATTGGCGAGGGTGGGACAAAGCACCAGTCCTTCTCTTAAGAGACAAAGAATTACAAATTCACCGAAAAGGTGGATTCCAAGGGCTGGAGCTTCAAGTTTCAGATGTGACTTCCAAGACCCACAAGAGGGCGCTCATGCACTTCTTAGGCGCTGTTGGTTAGCTTTCCAATATCTCATCCAAAACAGGCCGTAGTTTGGGAGATGAAGTGCGATGGAGAAAATGGATCACGAGAAATGAATGCCAAGAAAAATTATTGGGAGATGAAAACTTAAGTTCTTTAGTGTGTTTTAAAGTTCTTGAGAAAATTCTGGCCCAAATCCTTTTAACTAGCTCCCTTTATGGAAAAAGAACGGCTGTTATCATGTTAGATTAATCTTTCTGGCTTAACATCCGCTCCAAATATTCTCTTCCTGGAAAAGAGCATTGGGAGATGATGATCCAAAAGAAATAAATGAAGCCCAACTTCACTTAGGCCAGGCGGCTTTGTGAAGCAACCAGGAATATTACAATTTGGGCATTTGTAATCATAGCCTGTTTCAGTTAAACATTCAGGGAGCAAGAACTGTGTGCCCATAAATTTAAAAACATGCTGATTGCCTGATGTACTTTTGTAAAGATTGTCAGAGACTGGGAAAGGAGGTGTGTGTGTGTGTGTGTGTGTGTGTGTGTGTGTGTGTGGGGGGAGAGAATGGGGAGAGGCAGGATTTTGGAGAATGAATGCCTAAAACTTTCCACTGGGCATACTAGAAAGAATGGTGCTTAGACCCTGATGGAGAATA
>NW_017731679.1:117034-130707 GCF_001890085.2 Hipposideros armiger
GAGAGAGAGAGAGAGAGAGAGAGAGAGAGAGAGAGAGAGAGAGGCGGGTGGATGGGGGTCTGAGATGGTTAGAAGAAAGTGTGGAATGATGGCAGAGGAGAAGTCCTCAGTTTTGATGTCACCCATTTTATGATGTGCCACACTTCTAGGAGCTACAAAACATGATCTAAGGAGAAATGTCTAAAAAGCACTAACCCCTCTGCTTAGGAAACAACACAACCAATGAAAGGAATGGGTTTTTGGCTACCAGTATTGTATTTTGTTATAAATATTATATTACAATGAGAATGTAGGTACAATGATAAATTCAGTCAATGTATTATAAGCATTAATCATTTTATGGAAAGCTTACTTTTCATAACAGAAATGTAACTTGCATTTTCAAATCAACGTGACCAGAGAATTATTTTCTAATAGAAAAAACTTCCAGGGAAGTCATGTAATTGGAAGATTGTTTGATTTGTATGGAAGCAGAATAAAAAGGCTGACTTGGGTAGTTTGAGGAGATTTTTTTTCAGATAAGTTGTGTAAGTTACTATTACCTACTGCAGGGATAGTTTTTCTAGTGGGATAGAAATGTTAAAGACTTGGGGGGCAACATCCTTTTCTCTGGACACTGTTTGGGTGGTAAATAAGACACAGCTCTTGCCTTCATAGAATTTCTAGTCGTGTGTGTGGTGTGTGTGTGTGTGTGTGTGTGTGTGTGTGTGTGTGTGTGGAGTGGAGGAATAGAAAGTAAATGGGTAGCGAATTAAATGTTATGATGAGAATGCTATGGGATTATGTAGGAAACAGCATCTCACCCTGCTAGGGAATGGGGGAAGGGTTGAGAAACACTTTAGAAGGAAGCAATGTGAGCTAAGCTCTTCACTTATCCAGACAACTGCACTGAGTTAATAGACATCACTGTGCAAGGATATCTGAAATCCAGTTGGCAACAGCTTTTATCTTCCTTGTGATTTGGGATGTGAGCAATTATTCAGCAAGTCAGGACAGGGTCAGTTTATTTGGAATCCATGGGATCTTTCTCTGAACAATTTTCAGTGATTCACGTAGGCGGCATTTGTTGAAGCATAGCCTCCTGCAAATGGGATGTGGTTCATATTTCGGTTTGAGCTTTGGGCTTTTGTTGATGTAGTGATCAGCTTACTGCATGGTCACTATGGTATTTTTTCATTGTTTAGCTTGGTGTTCATAGGCATTTAATAGTTTGTGAACCGTTCGTTGTTCACAAATAAGATGAAATTTTGGATTATAAAGGAAACTTTTCTTCAAGAGCCATATCAAACATATACTACCCAAACTGAATCATCAGTATATTTGTCTGCAAATATGGTCCACCAAGGGTATCATCATTATCCATTCAATTACTCAAGTCAAAATCCTAGGAGGTATTCATGATTCTTGTCCTTCCCGTATAATCTATACCTATCTCTCATCAAATCCTATTGACTTTACCTCCAAAATATATCCCAAATCCTGCCTTCTTATGATCTCTGTTGCTAAAACTCTAGCACAGGCTGCTATTAGCTCTCACCTAGACATTTGCAACCAGTTGATATCTTTTCCTCCCGTCTCCCCTCCCCCACTCTCCCCCTTCCTAATTCATCTTCTATGCACTAGTCAAGAAGATCTTTCTAAATGTAAACTGGAGAATGTTGTCAGAATCCATTTGGAATAAAATTCAATCCTTACCCTGGCCTAAAAGACCTAACCCAGATCTGGGTCTTGCTATCTCCCAGACCTCACTTCCCACCATTCACAACAGCCACACTAATCTTTCTGACTTGAGAGGTCTCAGATCTTGTCTTCATCTCAGAGTCATTACACCAGCTAGTGCTTCTAACATTTCTTTCCAGATCTTTGCCTGGCTGCCTTTTAACTCAACATTTTGCTCACGCTGTATTTCTAAGATCAGCCTTCTTTGCCTATTCTAGCTGAATCAGGCTCTCTGCTTCCCCAGTAAATCTAGCATGTAACCGTTTTTCATCTTCTTTATAGCATTGACTAGTGATTAGAGCTGGGAAAAGTTTTACACTTTTAAAGACTTGTGTAATGATATTGGGTCCTTTATCTTAATCACATCTGCAAAGTCTTCTTTTCCCTGTAAGCTAAAATATTTACAGGTTCCAGGTTTTAGGATGTGGAAATGGTCTGTGTGTGTGTGTGTGTGTGTGTGTGTGTGTGTGTGTGTGTGTGATTATTCTGCCTACAAAATCCCTGTGGAGGTGAGGGTCTGATCCCCTATCCTGAATGGCTAAACAATGGACTTCTTCCATTTAAAAAAAGCCTGTTAAATTTATTTTGTTTCATCTGGTTACAGTTTTGTAAAACTGGTATTTAATATTTTAATTATATAAAATATATAGATAGCAGTTTAAATATCAGTTAAATATCAGATATTAAATATCAGATATAAATATCTATTAAATATCAGTTAAAAAAACTGATTGCATATCAGTGTTGTAAAACTGATATTTAATATTTTAATTATGTAAAATATAGACTGAGAAAGTGTTGACTCCCGCATGGGATGGTGGCTATGCCCACTCATAACTATGACTAAACTTGGCACCTTGATCTGAGCTGCCCCCTGGATAGTTCAGTGGATAGAGCATGCGCTCTTAACAACAAGGCTGCTGGTTCGACTCCTGCATGGGATGGTGGCTACGTCCACCCACAACTAGGATTGTAACACAGCACCTTGAGCTTAGAGGCCATGGGCTGCCGACGGGCAGCCATATGGTGACTGGCACCCTCCACAACTAAGATTGAGGAACAACTTGGCTGGTCCCGCTTCCCAATTCCCCAACACCGTTCCCCTCCCCCAATTCCCCAATTAAAAAAAAAAATAATAAAAAATATTCATAGAGAATGAAACTTTGTTAAGAATACTTTATTTACTCAGGACACTAAGATTTAACTGTTGGGAATCTCCCAAGGTCCACCCAATTCACATTCATCTGTACAATGTGTTGAGGGAATTCTTTAAGTCAAAAACCTCTGACGAGCTGGCCGAGTGGCGCGATGGTTAAGAACTGGCTTGGGACGCCAGAGGGCCCTGGTTCAGATCCCACATATGAGGGCCAGTGACACTGCCCTCCACAGCTAAGATGCTGAACAACAGCTCAACCTGGAGCTGGGCTGCCGTGAGTTGCTGGCGACGGCTGCAGCCCCTGTGGCAGTGAGTTGCCATGGGCTACCGTGTGTAGCCAGCAGCCAGCAGCCAGCGTGAGCGGCTAGCAGCTGCAGTGAGCAGCCATCCAGAAGCCGGTGACTGATCTGCCTCGCCCAGGAAGAGCGCAATGATGGTGCCAACTTGGGCCAGTGAAGCAACGTCCTCCACAACTAGACTGAAGAACAAAACGACAGCAACTTGTCTGTTCCCCTTCCCCCCATTCCCCAGCACTGTTCCCATCCCCCCAATTCCCCAATAAAAATCTTTAAAAAAACAAAAAAAACCCCCAAAAAACCCAAACAAACAAGAAAAACAAATCGTCTCAAGATAGCAGAAGGGTCAATTGAGTCTAAGGAAAACCATACTGCACAATGTGAACTACATATACGACACAATTAGCCTACCATGAAGTGGAGTTTCAGCATTTTCTAGTTATTTTTCACAAAGAAAGTGAAAAGTTGGTGAGAAAATTCAGTGATTGAAACTCTGGGAGTGTTTCTCTTTTGGTTTGGATTCATCTTTTCCCAGGTGCTAATAATTCCTTTTTGTTTTCTAATTTCAATGGAATTTGATGCCTCCTTGCTTCACTGGATCATAATACTCTTTGCAGGTTATTCTCAAACTCTGTTAATGTTATTGTCCAAACTTCAAATCTTTATCATTTAATTTTGAAGAAGGTGTGTTTTTTCCATTAAGTTCTGCATAACGACTGACTATACTTTTTAACAGGGAATGGCATTCTTCCTCCTAATTTTCTTGTTTATGTTGGCTGTCCCACTTCTATAATTGGAGCCTACATATCTTACTGCTTTCAGCAAGAATAATAACTTCTTGTTTAGGAACCAACCTGGTAATTTATCTCCCATCTGGGGAAAAATGGATGTCATAATACTTTCTACAAAAAATTATTAAACAGTCCCCAGAGTATGCTTGTTTTTTATTATTTCGTCTCCAATATTGCCCAGCTTTCAAAAATAGTTTGTAAACAGTAAAATGCTATAGAAATATTAATTTACAATGTTGTTAATCTAATTGAACCTCGGAAGACATACTCCTTTTTCTCTTACTCTTTGCAATTCTTTTATCCTCCTGCAAAACCAAGAGAGAAAGCCATGGTGATGGGTCCTAGATAAACAAGAAGAAAGAAAAATTTCATGTCTATGTCTATTGTTTCCAGATTCCAAAATGCGTACAATAAAATAAATCCATCTTCCAAAGTTTCTGTTTCCTAAACAGCGTTATTGAGATGTACTTGATAAACAAATAAACTAGACATATTTTATGTATACAATTTGATGAGATTGGAGATATGTATGCACCTATCATCATGCACAAACCATCACCACAATCTTGCTTTCCTTGCATCTGCTAATTCTGTGACACAAAGAAGTCTGAGCTGTAAGGTTTCTATTTTTTTTTTTTTAAGATTTTTATTGGGGAATTGGGGGGAAGGGAACAGTGCTGGGGATTGGGAGAAGGGGAACAGACAAGTTGCTGTCATTTTGTTCTTCAGTCTAGTTGTGGAGGACGTTGCTTCACTGGCCCAAGTTGGCACCATCATTGCGCTCTTCCCGGGCGAGGCAGATCAGTTGCCGGCTTCTGGACGGCTGCTCATGGTGGCTGCTGGCTGCTCATGCTGGCTGCTGGCTGCTGGCTACATACGGTAGCCCATGGCAACCCACTGCCACAGGGGCTGCAGCCTACGCCATTGCCAGTGACTCACGGCAGCCCAGCTCCAGGTTGAGCTGTAGTTCAGCATCTTAGCTGTGGAGGGCAGTGTCACTGGCCCTCATATGTGGGATACGAACTGGGGCCCTCTGGCATCCCAAGCCAGTTCTTAACCATCGCGCCACTCGGCTGGCCTAAAGGTTTCTAATCTTGTTCTTGCTGTTTATCTAATTCTTGGTGAAGCATTCTAAATTTGTATGGTCAGGCTATAAGCTCCAACATCTCTGGACGTAAAGTCTAACGTGGTCTCAGTATGCAAATTTTTCTTTTCCTCCTTATACCTAGTGAAATTCACACTCAGGGTATGCTTTAATTAGTTTTGTTTTTAAGAGTCTAACATGGGATCATCAAAGTAACAAGTCTCAACTGCACAAGTTGACATCTCATTAACACGTGTGTTACAACATATGGTGCTTGGGTGATTTGAGTTAATGTGGGTGTCAGCAAGGTGGCAGAGGTGGGGTATAGAGAATAAAATTTTCCTGGTATTTGACTGTAACTTTAAGGAAAATATTAGTTACATTTTCTGAATACAGTAGGTAATCATGAACACAATATAATCTCTATGTATAGCAATTTAAATTAATTTGTAAATGCTTCTAAAATTCAAGTTAAAACATGCCTGACACCAATATAATAGAGCACAATACTATATTTTGATGGAGAGTTGCCACATTTTGGCATATTTATTACAAAGGTAATGGAGTAACTGTGATCTAATCAAGTAATTACCTGAAGATATATTACTTATAGTATAATTATTTTTCTATAGTCTCTGCAAAAAACTCAAGTTCTTTCTTCATTCCTTAAACTTGGATATTTTGAGAAATTGCCATCTACAATTTAAACACATTTATTGAATAAATTGTATGTTCTTTTAATTTGAAATATGTCTTGGTTTGTGGAAAAAGAAGAATGGGAAACCCTGGTGTTGCTGGTTTTAAGCATTAGCTTATATTAGTTAAATATCTAAATGTTAAAGTGCTTTTACTTTATCTACTCATAAATACTTTTCAATTAAGCTACATGGCAAGTACTTCATTGAACTCTATAGCCTAAGGTGACCAGATGGTAGAATTATAGGATTTGGAGTTCAGGTTGACTCAGAGGTCATTTAATCCAACATCTTAACTTTACAGAGGTGAAAACTAAGCCTCATAGCTGTGGCTTATATTTTTTAAACAGCAGTTTCTTCCGTTATAAAATAAAAGAGGAGCTTTAGACGGACAAATGAGTCTATGATGAATAGATGGAGACAACTGCTTTGCTTATAAGATTGTATTTAACGTTCTAAACAAATGAAAGTAAAACCCCTGGGGAAGGTTATGATACAGAGTGCACTAAGGCCTGCATGTCGCAAGTTATGCAGTGACATTGCTGTAGGTAGTGATTCCCAATTCCCAGAACAAGAAGTGTCATTTTCTAAGTAACTATAATTGGTTTTCAAACTGAGAACTAGGATCTCAAGGTGTATACTCTGTACAGTAATATAAACCACTGTGACTAAATGTTAAAGCTCCACCACATGCTTTCTCATTTTTTTTCATTGCCTTACCTGTTAAAAACTATATAACCTCTTCTCTTAAGCTCTTGTATGCTTATAAGTTTTGCCTTTTAGCATCTTTCTTTGGGGGAGGGGGATACAGCATTGTTTCCATAATATACATAGTAGAATTTCAAAGTCGACCTTAAAATTCCAGTGATGCGTAACTTGATAAAAACGTTTTATATATGCATATTTTTTAGTACAAAAATTACTCTTGTGAATAGGCTATGACACAGGGAGAAAGAAAAATAGAAATATACCATATGATATTCTCAATTCTAAAATATTATCATTGGATAACATAAAAATTATAAGAATAATTATTTGCTTTTTTGTTTTTCTTTCAATTACTTTAAATTTGTAGTTATATTTTATTTTCCTATTGTTATAAACAGAATATTTTATGGTGAGAAAAATCTGATAGTATAGAACAGGTAATTGAGTTATTTCCTGTTATTATAAATATCAAGAAAAAAATCTTATTTAATGATTTGTCTTGAATATGATGAAAATTTTGTCACGTGGTAATTTCATTCCTTCCTTCTCTACCCTCTCAATTTTTCTATGTTAGCTAGGATTTAGGTCCAGGTTAGTGTTATTCCTTTGAAGATATTTACTTTGAAGTTTATGGAATTATTAAAAATTATTATAATTATAAGATGTATCATATTTGTAAACAGAGTATTTGATTGAATTGTATTATCATTATCAATTTTTTAATTCTGAAATTTTCATAGCTGATTTATTTATTTAGGTTCACCTCTTAGTTAGCTAGAGTATGTTTTTGAGCAGTTTCTTAGGAAGAGAGTATAGGTGCCACACTCTCTTCCAGGTCTAAATTAACTTTAGCTACTTTTGAACCTGCAAGAACAATTGACTGGACATGGACTTCTTGTTTCAAAATCATTACCTCCCCCAAACATTGATTCCTGGTATTTTGTGCTATAGAAGTCTAACTTCAAACTGATTTCTTTTTTGCCCCCTTTAAGATTATATTTTTCTTTCTTATCTTTGCTATGGTAATTGTAAACCTCTTAAAATACAAGACTTAAAAAAATGCAAGATTAAAAAATTTGTTCCCATTCAGGTACATCTAGGATTTGACCTCCTTACTTGGTAAGATGTACTCTTACTTGGTAAAACCATTTTATCTGAAGAGTCATGTCTTCCTTCATTCCAGAGCTTTTCCCATTATTATTTAACTATTGCCCAGTATCTGTATGTTCTGTTGCTTCCAGTACACATGGATGTCTCCAAAATCTCTTACCTTTTATCATGTTTATTTGCCTATTAATTATTTTTAAGTTCTGGAAAAATTTCTAGAGTTTGTCTTATATTTTGTAATTGTATTGTCCACATATTTTATATATTGCTCACTATAGTCATTGTATTTAGTAATTTTACAGTTGAGTTTTTAGTTTCCATGCCATCTTCTCTGATCTCAGAAAGCAATCTGTTTTTGTGACTGCTTTCATATCGAAGCTAGAATGTTGTCTTGAGTGTTATTGAGATAAATCCTAATTTTCTTTGCATTTTCTCCTGTTTCTTGATGCTCATTGATATTATCTGCTTCATAATGTCATTCTCCTCCTTTGAAATACAGTTCTTCATAGATTTTATGACTTTTTCCTCCTCTTGTTTCTCCATCTTGACAGATGGAGACATCTGCCATTCTAGCCCTCTTCCGGCCTCCTAGCCACTGATTCTGAAGGGAGCTTCCCCACGACTGGCCTGGGCTTGACATACTCTAACTTCTCGTAAACCAGGGTTATAAACTGAAATTCAGTTAGAGTTTCCAATACTTCCTTGCCATTGATCTCTATATCTTATTCTGTCTTGTTCAGTCTGCGTTGTATGAAGCAGAATTTCCTTCTATTTCTGATCGATAGATAAAATTCTAGTTTTTATAACTATTAAATGTTAGTGTTATTTTTTATGTTCTTTGGTCCCTATGTTTATCTATGGTGTTCTAGCAAGATGCTTTTATTATTACATGTTACCGAGAAGAACCCACTAGATTCTACAGACAAATTACTCTTTACCTTTAACATTTAAGTAAATTAAATAGTCATCTGGCTTCTGACTCTTTGACCTATCAGCTTTCTATACACTATAATCCTTGTACTTTACTTTCCAGCCATATACAACCCTATGTTCTTCTCCCTCAAACAACTACAGTATCACATCTCTGCCTTAAATGCCTAGTACACTCCTGAAAGTGCATCCATCAATTTTCAGATCAAAGAATTTCTGTCTTCTCCTAGGCAGATCTATTCTCCATCAAAACAATTATCCTACTGTTTAGTTATTAATATACAGACATGTCTTCCCACTAGAATATAAGCTTTTTAAAAGTAGCTAATATGACTTGTTCAATCCAGTGTTCCTAGCTCCTAGCAAAATGCCTGAACATGGAGGCTACTTCAATGATGGATGGATAGGTGATTGAATAGAGCAGGCCCATCTCAAGGAGTTTAGACAAGCAAGTCAATAGATCATGTTTAATTACTGAGTATGGAATGGTATACTTCAGCCGTCAGGTCACATGGGAAAACAGCTCAACAAAAAAATCCAAGTATTGCAACCAATTATTTATCTACTCTTTAATGGATGAATGCTGGGGATATAAAGACTTAACAGACAGTATATAGCCTCACATCTTTCCTGAATCTTTCAGAGGCCTCAGAACTCTTAGAGAACAAATTTATATGAAATTTGAATTTTAGTAAGTAGTAATTTTGAATATACATATATTTATATGAAAAGTCTAAATTCATACTTTATGTTGGAGAAGCATATTTAACTAAGGAATCGGATAGATCTTTCATTCAAATCCCACATCTAATATCTACTGATTGCATGGAAATATTTGAAGTTCTCTGCTCCTTAACTATTTCATTTTGTTTTTACATATGTAAATGGGCATAAGCATGATTCATATATAGGTCTTTAGGACTCATTGGAACTTTCCCTTCTCCTTATATCTATGTAAAAATATAAGGAAGTATAGTGCTTCTTAATATTAATTATATGAGGGATTTATATTTAAAAGTAAACTGGTGGCATTAATATCACAATTAATATTAATATATTTCTAAATTAGAAAGATAACTCAGTAAAATCTTAAATTTAACTTGTGGTTTTATGATTAGTGGGAAGGATAATCTACACCTTTCCTTGATTACGGTGTATACAGTATTTAAGGTTTATCAATCACTAAATATTTATTGATGATATTTCAAATGGCCTGCCCACTTGGTGCATCATTTGATACTAATCATGGAAATACATCTACCCTGCTTCATAACTTTAGAGTTTGCAAAGCTCTTTCACACACATTTAATCCTTTGATGCCAGCTGGTAATGAAGTGTTTTCTAATTATTATGCATCATTGGCCAGGGTGAGCCTGAAGGCCAAAAGCAGTTAACAGGTATTAATTATAGCCATTTACTTTCCTCTAAACTTTAATTGACATTCCCACAGGTTAAAATCCTTAAATATTCTACACGTTTGCTGCCTTCAGTCTCTCCTCTACTCGTTTGTCATTAATATACCATGTATTGTCCAGTTAATAAATGTTTGTGACTCAATCTAGTGTGTCTTCTGCTGCAGGTGATTAAATGCAGGTTATGAGTTCCTTGTTTTATATTGAGTATATAATAATTTGTGCTGGATGCATAATAAATAAATCCTGAAAGTGGTTATTGACACTGAAAACAGTTAAGAAAAACTGTTTTTACATAGTGCAGTCATACAGATATAGTGCAGTTCTCCAACATCATATTGCTACATGGATCATTGTGATTTGGGAACCTAGTTAAAAACTGAAAACCAAAGAGCTTTGCAGGACTCTGTGAGGGCATTGAGTTCAGTGGCTCTCAACGTTCCTCATCTTGTAAACCCCAGTCATATTGTCAAGTATATTGAATATCATCATGATGGAACAAAAATTTTTCCCCCAAGAAGATGATTAACGTTTACAGTTAATCTTTAAATAAAAAAAATTATATATATAGTGTGTATATATATAAACTATATATATACACACTATATATATATAGTTTAGGATAAATTATAATGATATGAAGTTGAGGAGTAGTAGAATGTGGAATTGGTTTTATTTCTATGATTTAAAATCCAAATAGACAAAAATGGTTCTCTCATTTGTAGTTGAACCCTAGAGTAAGAGTGCTCAGTATAAATTTTCTTATACATGCATAAGAGTAAAACAAATAAGGTGATCAACACAAAATGTCATGCATATTTGCAGATCAACAGAAAAAAGTGCTGCAGTATTCTAAATAACATAAGTATACATCTTCCATTATAAAGACATTTGTTCCAATTTCAAAGCAAGAAAGACTGGGGGCAAAACTGTTTCTTATATTTCATACTTTGTTTTATGGTATGGGAAAAACAACCTGAACAAACCGATTAGATAGCAGAATTAATTAAGCCAATATTTACTAAGCACCTACTATGGTCCAGAATGTACTAGAGACACTGAAGATACATTAGTTAACAGGAGACATGATCCCTGCCATTCCAGGCTGGTGGAATAGGCTGATACTAACTCAAATGGCACAAATAAATACCTAATAACTAACTGTGATAAGTGACATTAAGGACAAATACAGGATTCTATGGGAGCACATGGTAGGGTTTTTTGGGTTTTTTTGGTCATAGACTGTAGGATTAGAGAAGGCTTGTTGAAGTGACATTTTAGCTAAATATGAGAGATAAGTAGGAGTTAATCAGGATAAGGGAAGTACAGTTTGGAGAAGAGCATTACAAGCTAAGGGGTAATCTTGCAAAGGTCCTGAAAAAGGAAGATATGTGATGTGTTCTTAAAACTGAAAAAAATAAAAAGCTGGTGTGACCAGGGAGTGGTGAATGAGAAGAGAGGCCTACAATGAGGCTGGACACAAGGCAGGGACATAAAGGGTCAGGTCACGTAGCCCATTTAAAATTTTGGGACATTTTCTAAATCCAGTGAGAAGCTATTGAAGGATTTTAAACAGATAGAATTATATTCAGATTTGAATTTTAAAAGATCTTTCTGGATGCAGTGTGACAAAACAAGAGAAAGGAAAACGGACATAGGGTGCTGGCAGTAGTTCAGGTGTGAGATAAAGGTGGCTTAGACTAGGATAGTAAGGGGATTTTGGAAGTAAAGTTCAGAGTTTTATGGTGGGTTGGATATTGGAAGTGCTCAGATCAACCTTTGTTGCATGACAAATATCCCCAAATCTCAATGGCGGACAATAGAATCATTTATTCAGCTCACACATCTGTCTGTGCTGGGCGGTTAGGCAGCTGTCTATTTGCCTTACCTGATTCTGGATCTCGACACACTTTCACTTAATCAGATGCTGGCTGGTTTTATTTGTTGTTTTATCGTGTTACCCTTGTCTTTTCAGTTGACTAGATTGTAACTTCTTGAGAATCTGAGCCATTGTTCACACTTTAAAAATATCCTCCAATATAGAGTTAAGCATATGACTAAATAAACAGTATGTCTTTAATAAGTATTGGTTTATCTACCAATTTGTATGAAGCTAGAATAATAGTTCAGAATTTAGAAGGGGAACATCGAATCACTTTCTAATTGATTGATTGATGCATTAATGTATTGATTTTAATTTATCTAGCCCTTTATTTAGCAGTTACTCCAGTAATCACTGTACTAGGTCTTGAGGATTCAAAATATTCTAAAATCTTATCCCTATCCTCATGGAACTCAGTCTCGTAGGAGAGAGAAACCTATACAGGAAAACAACATGTGCACTTCAAGTCTAAGTTATCATTACCATAACTTGACTATTATAAAAATCACATTTGAAATATACTCTTGCAAAATAACCATTAAACTGTCAGACCGGTAAGTCTGAATTATATAGTCCAAATGCAATGAACTTTGTCCATATATTTTCAAAGATCTGCTAGTCTCATTCCATACTTCTAGTCTATACCTTTCACTTAAATTCAAAATCCCCCCACTTCTTCCTTCTATACACCACCTGTTCTTGCCTTTGGCCCATTCACTGTAGCTTCCAAAGACCAACCTTCAGTGAGTAGTGTTGAAATGAATTTTATCCTTCATAAGGAGCTCAAAAATTTAAATGCAAGAGAAATAATTTGACAAATTCTATTTAAGCTCACGCTTATCTCCTAATTCCAGACATTATATGAGCATAGTGAAGATTCTTAAAGGTAATACACACAAACAAAAAGAGGATTCTATAGCTTCTTATTAGAATTAAAAAAGAAAAATCTTGAAGAGATTTTATAATGGAAGAGAATGAAGGTTTTTGTTGTTTTGTTCCCAGTTATTATTTAACATTGAGGACTACTAAAATCATATAAGAACTTATTTTCAGCTATTTTTAGTTATGAAGACTTACAACAATTTAGAGATCACTCTATTTTTAATTTTTAAAGAAAACTGTAACACTGCTTCATTTTTAATGTTATTTTATAACACTGATGAATAAATTGTCTACAGAAAAATACCAAATGCATATGTTAGCTGTATTCTAGATTGTGTTGGAAATATTGCCAAGTATAAGCTAAATTATGTTGGAAATCTTGTCAAATGTGATGATTTTCCAAGCCAAAATAGAAAGTTTACATTAATTACTTTTGTCATTTATACTTCAAACTCATTTGGTCTCAAATATCCAAGTAACTGAAGCAAAATTAGAATTTTATCCATGAAAGAGTGCTAAAATGATTTAAGGTCTAGTAAAAAGCTGTGGTAAAATAAAAAAGAGACATTTCTATGACTGTGTTTTTCTATGACTTTTTTCCTCTAGCCCAATGTTTTATTTATTTTTTTTCAATATTTTGTTCTCTTGGTTTTGACAGTAAAAAAAGAAGTGATTATACATAATTGAATTACTAGTTGAACTGCAAATGTTGTTTTAAACAAAATTATTGATCACCTAGATAAAAATTATAAAAAGGTTGTAATTTTTTTTAATTAAATTTCCATAAGGGATAGAGAAGAATTTTTTGATAAGTGGAGCCTATAAAATTGGAGAATTTTTATTAGCTGATATTCGAAGGCTTCCCTCAGGCCTGTAGGACAAAATTTATGAAACTTAGCTTGTAGTTGCACACACAAAGAGATTAAACATTTGCTGTATAACATGTTAAAGATATTTCCCTTCCCAAATTCAGCCACTTCTCTAGTCACACACTTATTTCAAAATAGCGCG
>NW_017731679.1:131382-140761 GCF_001890085.2 Hipposideros armiger
TGAAATGCCATGATTTATTTATTCTCTGGCAGAAAATAGATTAATTTGATTTATTTGCTTTAAAAAAATACAGCAATGAACTTCCTTATACATGAACCTTTGGGAAAATATTAAATTCTATAGGCTAAATACATAGAAGTAAAATTCATGCATGTGGTTTACAGAAATGTTAACTTTGATAGATATTGACAAAAGTACCCTTTAAAAATGGTATATGACTTCAAACTACCACCAATGGTTATGAAAGTACCTGTTTTTCCATACCCTCCCCAAAGTGGATATTATTAAATTTTAAAAGGTTATGTAATCTGAGGAGTAAAAGTTATATAGTAATATTGCTTTGGTTTCAATTTTTCTGGTTACTATTAAGATTTAGCATAATTTCACATATATTTAGTATACAGTTTTTCCTTCAGTGAATTCATTCCTTGTGTCTTTTATCCAATTTCTTATAATTGACTCTTTTCTTAATAACATGGAAGATATTTATATACAATAATAATTACTACTTGCCTCAAACATTTTGCAAATATTTTTTCTCAGTATTGTTCATTATCATTGTTGCTGTTGTTGAGGATAATCTTTGCCAAACAAAGTTTCAAGATTTTTATGTAGTTAATCTGATAATTATTTCCTTTAGTTTGGGGGAGGCCCCTCCTCATTCCTCAAGATTAAAATGACATGATTCTACTCTTAAATATTTTAATAGTTTTAAAATTTATATTATCATCTTAGTCATTCTGTAATTAATTTCATATATGGTGTTCAGTCGAGTTCTAATTTAATCTTAATTTAAAGGACCAATTGTACTTTTTAAATAATCCAACCATTCTCTGGTCATTCATATTTTTATTTTCTCTCATATATTAGTACAAACATAAACACACATTTGCCTCTTTTTTTGACTCTCCAGTTTGTTCCATTGATCAATTTGTCTACGCCTGTGCTAATATATTGCTTGCATTTTCATAGCTTCATAGTATGTTTTGGTATCTGTTATGGCAAATTATCCCAATTATCCCTCCCAAAAGGCCTTGTTTAGTTCCATAAAAGTCCTATTATGAATTTGGTTGGGATCATATTGAATTTATAGTTATTTTATGGAGAGTTATTGTCTCTTCAATGTTGAGCTTAGTGACTCTTAGTTATGTAATCATTCTTATATTTAAAATCCCACCTGTCTATGGATGACGCTTCCATTTAGTTTGCTTCCAGACCATGGGAAAGGTGTGACACATGCTGCTGGGTTTGTCACTAGCTACCCTGTGGGCATGGGGCTATCTGGAGCAATGTCCTGATCTTTCATCTCCATGCCCATAAGTCTGGCTTTAACCTGGGTGCAAATGCCACTGCCCTCTGCAATTCTCCAAAGACTCACCTGCTGCTTTCTCCTGGGCCAGATGTGACCTCCTGCATCTGTTGATTCTGGCTCTGAAGATCTTTCAATCACTTCTAGCTCTGGAGCAGTTGTCACCTCTCTGTGTTTTAAACTGTGCTTTGAACTGTGGGATTAAAAAAAATTATTTTATATTAATTTCAGGAGTACAAAATAGCGTAATGGTTAGACATTTACACCCCTCACAAAGTGACACCCTCCCCATCTACTCCCCTCTGACATTGTATATAGCTGTTACAATACCATTGACTGTATTCCTTATGCTGTACTTTTACATTCTATTTTGATTTTCTGAGACATAATCTCATCGACTTTCTTTCATTCAGAAATTCCTCCCATTTCTTGTTTTGCAAAGTGTTTTGGATTAAAAAAATTTCTGCCACAGGTTTGATAATCTTCAGAATGATGGTTATCCTTGTCATACTTTTAATAATTAAAAAAAAATAGTTTATGGAAGAAAATAATTAACAAGGCCCCAGTGAGATTCAATTTTTGTATTTGTAAAGCAAAGAGGTTGATGCCCTCTCTTATAGGTCTATTTTGGAGTTTAAATGATGTATGTATGTATCTTAAACTCTTACCATAAAATACAGTCAATAAATATAAAAGAACCTCCCTTTTCTTTAATCTTATAAAAATCTCAACCTCATAAAAAAAATTATGACTCAAGGGTTGTGGAAGTGTTACTGGTGCAAAGTAGGTCATCTTTTGAAAGCATCTGCAGCATCTGAAATTTCTCAGGTAAAATCTGTTACCAGAAACACTGCAGGCAGAATGATAGGAAAGTGAAATTTGGTCAGATGTGTTTGGCCCCAAGGCTATAATCTAATAGCAGCAAGAAAACTTCATGAGAAAAATGATATTAGGGTATTCCCAAGAAATGATAGCGATGCTGTTTGTACTGTCAAGCTTCTTTTCTGTTGCGTAGCTGCTGCAGTAGCAATTCATTTACCTCAATGACGTTTCCATGAAGGTAGGTCCCAGAGCAGCAGTTAAGGCATCATCCTTGGAAAGGCCAATGAAACTTCACAGTCATGTCGACGTGATAATATCATAGTAGCCGCTTTTAAAGCACTACTGGTTGATTGTTTTAATTAAAATCTAATTTTTTAATGTGATCATCTGTTCTATGTGTAATCATAAGCAGTTGCTGCATGAGCTCTGTCCAAATTCAAAATGAAAAATTTCCAAGTACATATAACTTTCTACTTATTTATCAGTTGTTATTTATTTATTTATTTATTTTTTAAAACCCCTCAAATCTGAATGCCCATAAAAAGTAGAGGCTTATAACAGGTATTAATAAGGCCATTACCAACAAGAAATAGAAAAGGTGCATGATAGTCGCTGAATAATAGTGTGCTATGTCAGGGTGAAGCACGGATAGATGATGAATTTTTCTGGCATTTAGACTAGCATTTTCCTCTCAGGTCTGTAATGCTGCTTTTCTTTTTCCTTTTTGATGTACACTAAGGGCATTTGGTCTGATGCTAAATTTTGCACATTCTTTCATGCAGAGTTGGCATCCAAGTCAAAACATAAATAAATAAAACAAAAAAAGAAGTACTGTACGTGTCTGGAAGCGTCTAGAGCGAATTTGAAATTTCAAGGACAACTTGGAGGTACCAGTGATTCATGAAACAGGAATGTTAGCCAACCTTGATGTAATATTTTATATGAAGGACTTTTCACTTACAAAGGTCTCAGTATTTAACAAAATTAAACATCCAGCGGCATCTATTTCATTCCGCACAGACTAATGATGTGCAAATCGGAATGGATGGACCTGAGAAGTCGTTTAACATAGAGCAAGTGTTTATAGCAACTGAGCTAAGCGGATAAAAAAGACCCTGTTCTTTTGAAACCCTAGGGGAAGGCTCTAAGCAGGCGGCCACAGGCATCCAGCTAAGCCGACTCTGTCCAGGACTCCAGGCCACAGGGACATGACCATGGGCCAGCTATATTTGCTAACCACACATTAAAAGTTATGAAATGTTTATTTTTGGCTTCTCCGGCTAGGGAGAGTTATTTAAAGATCATATCTGTAACCAAATAAGCTTGTGAGCCCTCTATACTTCAGGCTTTCTCTGTAACCTTAGTCTATGCAAACAAACTCAGATTTATCCCTTTTATAAGGGAGAAGAGATTATCATTCTTTATCAGTGAGCCACCACAGTCCTGAGTTATATACAGCTGCTAACATCAGAATTGTTTGGAGCCTTATGCTTTTGTGAGACTAATGTGAAGACCAGCACCACCATCTGTTTGCCTGTCAGAGACTATGATCTTACTTGTTTCTGTTGGAACTGCCCTTTCTCCTCGGAAAAAGAGCATGCTAGTACTATACAGGAAACTACTAATGTCAAGTTTTTAAATCGCGTTAGGGAACCCGCTGTTGCAACCCATCCCATGTCCCTATAATGTGGAACACAGGTGGGCTATGCAGATATACAACTTTGTTCATTTAGTCCAGCTGCTCTTCAAAAGAGATTCGTCCATTTCTAATTAACACTTTTGTCCTAAAACTATTTTACACACTGGCTTTTAGAGTTCTCAGTTCTGTTCTAAACTATATTCCGAAAACCAGATTCAGTTGGGATATACAATTGATAAAAATCTCATTGGCCTGACTTTATGTAAAATGGGGGAATGTCCTTGGAAGTATAGATTCTTTTGAGTGAAATTCAATTGTATTGCATTCAAATATATTTGCAATGAGAGTCAAGCTAACAGGGTTTGCCTATGCATGCCTCCATGAGTGAATGAGAATGCACTGTAATTTCTTCATAATTCTGTACTTTTGATATTCCAGAAAAAGTTATGGTGTAACACAAAATTTAGCCTAGAGTTTCCTGATAGCTAAGACAAAAAATGAAAACTGTTGGAATAGGTAGTGTTATTTGTCAGATAAGAAGAAACAAAATTTTCTGAGCAGGGGCAGCATTTTTACTAGCATTAAAGGTAGAGTTATTGTTCTTTATAAATTTACTAGTCCAAAATAGTTAATTAATTGATGTTCTTTTTCTGAGCACCTACTATATGACCAGGCATTGTGTTAGGTATTGAGGTTTATAGAAAAGTAAGACAAAGTCCCTACACTCAAGGAACTAACAGCCTATGTAGACAAAATAGTACGTAATGATTTTATAAAAGTAAAACTTTATTCAAATGGTTATATTTTTCTTTTTCTTTTATAAACATGGGGACATAATATTGACTCTTAACTGATGTATGTTATCCCTTTGATATTTCAGACAGTAGTTTCAGGACCATACATTTAACCAGTGCACAGAAAATTGAGAACAACAAAAGTTTCACATGCCCATTACACTGTCTTTTTCAAATGATCAGATGTATGAAATAAGCTTTTGACAAATTTTGGATCATAGTCTATTCATGGCTTATTTCTGAGATAAGAGCCTTAGGTCTTAAATAATGTGTGTTGTTGATTCAAGATTTTAGATACTACAATAGATATTTAGAAAGCAGATTTAAAATTTCCTTGTGAAACTTTTAAGACTCCAATTGAAGGTTTTTGTTGTTTTGTTTTGTTTTGTTTTGTTTTGGCCAGCCACCATCTGTTCTTCCTGGAAATCATGGAGAGCCAGCAGAAAGGACCAATACCATCGTCCAATAAAATCTATGAATCTATTTGAGCTCTTAGGCATATACTTGGTTGACATGCTAGAAATCTGTGCCGTATAGCACAGAGAAGGTGGTTTGGGATCACTCAGGGACACATCTGTTTATTTAGGACAAAAATCTACAGTTTACTCACAATGCATCTCTGTCACATAATATGCTTCCTGGCACACAGTGCTCAATAAATATTTTTGAACTAAAATAAAATTAAAAATGGAAGTTAGCTCAGTATAGAAATTACCATATTGAATGTTCAAGTAAGTCAATTGCTTTAGTCACTAAGATACAAAAATTAATACAAACCCTACTTACAAGGAATTTGCAATACTTATGAGAGGTGGACATTAATCACTACAATAGGATATATACTAAGGGCTGGAGAAGCACAAAAGAAAGTAACTGATTTTGCCTCAGTAGATTGGAGGAGGCTTTATATATAAATTTTTTTTTTTTTTTTTAGTTGAGCCATCCTGCCACCTGTTGGCAGCTCAGCTCGGGCCGTGAATGGAACTAGCCACCCTGTTGCTCAGAGCTCGAACTCTTGAGCGAGTTCTTAACCAACTGAGCCACTCGGCCAGCCCCCAAAGCTTTAGACTCTTAAATGAGATAAAATTTGAGTTGTATCATAAGAATGAGAAGTTAATCAGGCAGAGAAAGTCAGAACAGTATTTAGTCCTGTTTCTGGCATCTATTTCTGCATAACAAAACACCCTCAAAACTTAGCTTAAAACAACAATAATCATTTCTTTTGCTCAGAAATCTCCAATTTGAGCAGGGCTTGACAGGGACAGTTTATTTATACTCAGTGTGGCTTCAGATGGGTGGTTTTGCAATTTTTTGGCTGGTTGTAGGTTGGCAGGTCAACCAGACCTGCCATCTGGAGTCCTTTCTACCAAACTGCTTAGGCTTTCTCACACATAGAAACCAAAAATTCGGGAAAGAATATAATTGCTTAAGTTGGTTAAGGGCTTTCTCTAAACTGTCCCATAATTTTTGGATCATAAACTATTTGGAATTCGAACATTTACTTTGAATATTAATCATAAAGGCAGCTCAAGATCTCTTTTAGTTTTTCTTTGCATATCTTTTCTTGGAGCATTTGGAAATGTGGTTTACACTTGGTCTCTTGTGAGCCACAGAAAGAAAAGTCTGCTGGTAAGCTCCCAGGAAAAATGTGAACAACTTTTGTCAGAATGTCCAGGTCCTATACAGCCATGGGCAGCTACCTTTACTATGTATAGCGCTCTGATTAGAATCAGTCAGTGTATCTGTGCAGTATAATGAGGACTGCCTGAAAGTGGCTGGGCATCAGGTCTGATTCTCAAAGGATGGTGTTACATAGACTGATTTCCCTGACCCAACTTGAGGAAGCTTCCAATTTTAGGAAGCTATGCCACAACAACTATTAATAGTAAAATAAGCAGGGGGCATTGCTGCCAGCATCTCTTTAAGAGTGAGAGACCACATCTACTGGAACCGTTGGGTTGGATGACATGAGTAGTTAAAAAAGGTAAGGAATACTGTGTCATGAAGACTTACTGTTGGATTGGGTCAGCGGCATTGGCAGCAGTGAAGAGAATGACAGACTTTAAGGTTTCCATCTTTTTATAGCTTCACTGAAGAAAGTGAGAGAAGGAGACAACTTCCTGTTGTTCAGTCGGGTTGAACAAACAGGAGCCAGCTGCTAATTCTTACATAAGTGCCCAAGGACACCTGCCCTAGGGACACTAATCAGAATTAAGGGAAGAACAAAGGGCCGAGGGACTTTCCCTTTGGCTCCACATGCGCAGCAATCAGGCTCAAAAGTGCCCCTGTGACCTTTTCTTCATTTCAATGCTAAAAATCACAGCCTGGGGTGGAGATTTAACACCCTAAGGAGACACGCGATGCAGGGAAAAACATGTAGCCACACTGCGCAGGCGCCAAGAAACCTCTGCCTTTACACGCCTAGATAGGCTTTCCACACACTGCCTACTTCTCCAACTCCCTTTAAAAACCCTGCCCCAGCTTTCCTCGGGAAAGCACCCCTTTTTTCCTTTTCACGGGTGGGTTCCCTTGTGCACAAGCTTAATAAAACTTTCTCTTCATCTACATTGGTGTCTGGCAATCTTTCTTGATTTCCATCCTGGGAGGTTGCAAGAACCCAGGGTGCCGGTAACAAAAGTACGTTATCAACTCTTAAAATGAATATTTGTTTAACTTTACGTTTTATATTCTTAGGCACTCATCAGTATATTACTTCCTTTCATCTTTACAAATTTTCTGTGATGATCTCCACTTTCTTCTCATTTTACCTATGAGGAATCTAACACTCATTGACGCTAATTAAATTGTCTAAGACCACCAATTTGAGACAAGATTTAAGTCAAATCTATTTCACTCTAAGGTCTTCCGTCCTATACTCATAACAGAAAGGAATAACATTTATCAAGACATAGTTTACATACAATAAAACTCATTCATTTTGTGTGCAATGGATTTTTTCAAGAATATTTACAGAGTTGTGCAACTATCATCACCAGAATCTACTTGGGGTACTTAGTGCAGGAAGATATTTAGGGCCATTTGTGCTTTGCACATGGCAAATGCTTAAATACCTAAGTTTGAGAAAGTAAATGAAAGATACATAGGAGGCAAACTCCAAGTGGGACCAGCTTCAGATATTTTGACTTGTATCAGGACATCAGATGTCCTTGAAAGGGAGTCATCTGGGACAAAATTACACTAAAAATTATATATACGCAAAGTCACAATTTTCTGCTTTATTTGACCTAAATTTTTATTGTCCCCTGAAGCATATATTGAGGGTGCCAAAAAAACATGTAGACAAGTGGACACTTTGGTCAACGTTGCTCAAGCAGTAGTTTGCCATTATCAGAAGTGTCTGGGCGCTGATGGTAACCTCAAACGTGACTTGTATTCATCTTTTGTTATTGGTATATATTGAATACTACAGTTTTAATAGTTTTTTTCCTTTCTTAAAATGTGTATACATTTTTTTGGCACCCTCTGTATTTAATCATTTTTTGGAGCTGTATAAAGTTGAAAATATTTGTCATAATTTGTCTCTGCATTTCCTTGAATTATTTTCTGACAGACTAAAGAACTGTATAAGACAGTAAATATTGAAGAACATGAATTTAACAAATAACCAGAAACTTGAGAGCAATAATGCCCTCATTTCCACCAGACCTTTAAAATACTTGTTTAAAGAAACCCATTCATTTTCTCTGAGCCACACTTTTTTCTCATCCATGAAGTGATGCGGTAACAGCTTACCACATGGAGACATTGTGTTTCATACACGGTTTTTCTTTGCATGTGTTCTGGCTATTTTCCCAAAGGTGACAGGGCACTATGGTGGATGACACATGTTATTAGTTATGTGATTTGGGGTGGATAATCAACTTTCTAAACCTCTGTTTTGCATAAGCAAAATTAAGGTTGTTGGGAGGCCTAAGAAGGTAATGGAGATGAACTGTTTCTGTTTTGGTACCTGGCAGATAGTTAGTTCTCAATAAATTCTCCTGAATGAATGATTGGATGAATTCCTGAGTGAGGAATTTCTCTGGCACAATGAGTTATTGTAAGTATCTCCCTGAACATGACAATAGAATGATTCTGCTGCCAAGAAGTGACCAATGGCCAAAGGGAGGAAGCAAAATCACTGTCTTAGAATTGGATCGATTGGGGAGGGATGTCGGTAGGTGGAAAAGACAAAGATAGAACTGTTTTCACATTCTGATTCTCTATGAAATGTAAGGATTCACACAGTTTACTTAATCTCATAATTTAGGTCTTGGTTTATTTAGTTTCAAAGTGAAGATGACACTTCCTATATCATAGGGTGGTGGAGAAGTTTAAGTAAGGTATTGAATAGAAAGCAAGTACCACAACGTTTAGCCAATTACAGTATTCAATAAATGTTTCTTTTCTCACTTTGTCCCCTCCCTTTTTTATGTCCTAACACACTTGCTTTGTACATACTTTGGTACTTGAACATTAAGGAGAGAAGTATTTATAACTTTCTAATATGCAGGAAAGCATTTGGAATTTTAAGGATTTGTTACATTGTGGGTAAGCCCAAGGATGGGGTAGGGTTGGGTTTTGAAGCTGCAAACACACTTGGGGCTTTGGGTAAGTTACTTACCCTCTCACAGCAGTAGGTTTCTCCTCCTAAAATAGGGAAAATAATGGTTCCTACTTCATAAAGTTGTGAAATACTGTAAAATGCTATATTTAAAATCATTTCACAAAGGGCTTGGAACATAGTTAAACCTTCAATAAATATTAACTATTAGTTGCTACTGCAGTTCCCCAAGTTGGATTCCTATTTTCAGA
>NW_017731679.1:141381-154582 GCF_001890085.2 Hipposideros armiger
CGATCCCAATATTAATTATTCTTTTATTTTGTTTTATTCATTTATTTTTAACAGCTTTATTGAAATATAATTAACATACAAAGAGCTGCACATATTTAACATGTACAATTCGATGAATATGTGATAACATCACCACAATCAAGATAATAGACATATCCAACACCTCCTAAAGTTTCCCTGTGTCCTTTTGTTCTTGTTTTTATTTTTGCTTTTTGTGGAAAGAACATTTAACATGAGATCTCCCATCTTAGTGAATTTTGAAGTGCCTAATAGTGTATTGTTAACTATGGGCAGCATGTCATACAGCCTATCTGTAGAACTTATTCAACTTGCGTAACTGAAACTTTATACCCATTAAATAATGACTCCCCATTTTCTCCACCCCCTAGCTTCTGGCAACCATTAATGTAGTCTCTGAGTTTGACTATTTTAGGTACCTCATATAAGTGGATCATGTAGTATTTGTCTTTCTGTGACTGACATATTTCACTTAGCATAATGTCCTCCGGGTTCATTCATTTGTCTCAAAACACAGTATTTCCTTATTTTTAAAGGCTGAATGATATTCCATTGTATGCATATACCATATTTTATTTATCTATTCACCTGTTGATGGACGCTTGGGTGGTTTCCATATCTTGGCTGTTGTGAATAAAGCTGTAATGAACATGGGAGTGCAGATAGCTCTTTGAGATCCAGGTTTCCATTCTTTTGGATGCATACTCCAAAATGGGATTACTGGATAATATGGTAGTTTTATTTTTAATTTTTTGAAGAGCCTCCATACTGCTTTCCATAGTGACTGCCAACTTACTTGTACATTCCCACTGACAGTATACGAAGATTCAAATTTGTCCACACTCTCACCAACACTGTTGTCTTTTATTTCTTGATAATAGCCATCCTAACAGGTGTCAAGTTATATCACATTATGGTTTTAATTTGCATTTCCCTGATAATTAAAAATATTGAACATCTTTTCATATACCTGTTGGCCATTTGTATTTTGCATGTCTTGTTGGGAAAAATGGCTATTCAAATCCTTTGCCCATTTTTAATTGGGTTATTATTTGTATTTATTAATTTTTGCTGTTGAGTTGCATGAGTTCCTTATATATTTTGGTAATTAACCCTTATCAGATATAAGGTTTATAAGGTTTACAAATATTTTCTCTCATTCCATAGGCTGCATTTTCATTCTGTTGATTGTTTTTTCTGCTGTGAAGATTTTTAGTTATTGTCCATTTATTGAGAGGGGTGATTTATTTTCTGAATCAAAGGGATTGCCCAATGCCATGGCACATCACCCTTGCATGATTTTAGGTGGCAGTATTCAGAGGTAGCAGTTTCTCTGAGTGTTAACTAACATGATACAGACTATATATTAAAGGCCTGAGAGTAGCTAAATTATGCAAAGTCCAAAGCAATGATGATCACAAATCCATGCTCCATGGGGAAAGGCTTCGTTTTAATAAAGGGAGAGGAGGTAAAACTCTACAAAATGTAGGGAGATGTTCTTTTTCCCCAGAGTATTTCCTGGTAGAAAACATAGCAGCAAACTAGCATTCTGAAGTCCAAGTTGTCAAGAAGCCTGTGTCTGTTGTAAAGTGGGAAGAAACCACTCCTCAATTCTATTCTCTAAGCTTAATGAAATGCTAGCAGGCTGCCCTGCTGTTCCTCATATCTTATATTTCCAGGCCTTGCCACCTGTGCAACAAAAGCAAGCAATCTATTTAGAAGAGTGTTTTTCATTCTCTTAACTCTGAAGGTCTTTATTCTCAGCATGAGATTATTGCAACAACTTAACAAGCCGTGTTTTCTCCCCCTATTTTCCTTTCTTTTCTTTTTGCACCTATGTCCTTTTAAGTCCATTCAGGCCTTAGGGAAACATTTAGTACTTAAGCTTTGGTTTTTCAAGCTCAATCGGGTAGAAAATCTAACACAGAATGTGTGCACAAACGATAGCTCTGCACAATAGAGATGAACAAATAGCACAAAGAGAAAAGAAGAATATGAGTGTTCAGGGAGCAGGGCTGTACTTGAATTCAATTTCCCAACAGCAGACCTGATGCTTACTCCCAAGATTCCCAGGTTTCAAATTGGTCATATATTAAGGGCCCGTTACCTGGACAATGGGGGGAAATGGCAGTCAGTAATTATGATCTTGGTTTCTAGGTTGTTAGGAGACTAATATTAATCCTGAAATTGAATGAGGAATGTGTTCATCTGGCCATAATTGTATAGTCTTCTTGAAAGCATTTACCAGTAATGCTAATTTAAACCAAATCACCCCAGGGGAGTGATTTCTGAGCTAGTAGGGTTGCCAATTTATTAGTTAATTCAGGACAGTTTCTCCAGACCAGAAATAGCAACAGGAAACTGACAAAAGGATACAGGTATATATTTTCATTTTTCTATCAGATGAACAATTCAGTATAACAACTATCAGATCTCATATTGTTCTTTGAAAAACGAAGTGCCTGTGTTGGCTGGCTGGCAAAGGATCATGAATGCTACTGAGTTACAGGCAAGTGAAAACATCATGAGGTATTAATACTACGAGATAACAATGCTGTTTTCAGAAAACATTTAATTTGAACAAACACATCAAAATGTTGTCTTTCCTAGTGAAATATCTATGTAAAAGAATTATTCAGAGTACTCTCTCAATCTCCCTCAAAATTCAATCATGGGTTATAGGTGGCTTGTTTGTTTTTCGCTTTGTGAGAGACAAGAAAATGAAAATCCCAAGAAGATTCTATTAATAAAAGTGTTACATCTTTAGAAACAAGACAAAAGAACTATAAGCATTCGATTAAGCTTGCTTTGTAGGATTATTTTTATTGTTTGCAATGAAGATTATTCCTTCATTTCTGCTTTTATTCTTCTTGAGTTGTTTACTTATTCCATCATAGTTATCAAATAGGAAAAGGCAAGTTTCTGAAGTTTTGGAAATAAAGTTCCTAAGTTTCATTTATTGAGACAATGTATTTTTAAGCTATTTTATAGAGAGCAGAATGAAATTAGGTAATTTCATTGAATCATAGAGCCAACTCTGTTACACACATGATTGGTTATGGGAATAATATTCCCATAAATTTTATAGCTGTTGGGTTGGAAGAAAAGCATAAAAATATTCTCAAAAAAAAAGAGGTTGCTTTATGTATTCACATGGTTAATTTGTCTCTACCACTGATGACAGTGATTTGGCATCTTAGCATTAAGCAAACACCAGTAATAAGGAGGATAGAGTATTAATATAACCACTAAAATAAATAATCCAAAAATTGAAACCTTTCCCCCTAATTACATGTTTTAAATATTAAAAAATATATATTAAGGGTCGGCCAAGTGGTGCATTGGTTAAGAGCTGGTTTGGGACGTCAGCTCTGAGCAGCAGGGCCCCGGTTTGGATCCCACATGGGGCAAGTGACACTGCCCTCTACAGCTAAGATGGTGAACAACAGCTCGACCTGGAGCTGGGCTGCCGTTAGTTGCCGTGACGATGTAGGCTGCAGCCCCTGCTGTAGTGGGCTACCATAAGCTACTGGGTGTGGCTGGCAGCCAGTGTGAGCGGCTGGCAGCCAGTGTGAGCTGCTAAGAGCCACTGTGAGCAACTGTCCAGAGGCTGGTGACCGATCTGTTTCACCCGGGAAGAGCGCAATGGTAATACCAACGTGGGCCAGTGAAGCAACGTCCTCCACAACTAGACTGAAGAACAAAACGACAGCAACTTGTCTGTTCCCCTCCCCCAATTCCTCAATTAAAAAAAAATCTTAAATATATATATTAGATTAAATATATAAATATATATATATATATATATATATATATATATATATATATATTAGATTAAAGTTGTCAAAATAATTTTTGTATGTAGATAGCTGATAACAGGTTTGTTTGAAGAGTGTTGGGTGAGATTTCAAAGCAGTTGTTCTTTTTAGGGAGAAGGTATGCCTGATTACTTGGAATTGGCTCAGTCTCTAAGATATCATTCATTCATGATATAGTTGGATCCTACTCTGAGCAACTTGTTTCTGGAAGGCTACGTAAGGAGTAGTTGTTAGCACATGTGTCTTTGTTAAATAATTCAACATAATGCTTATGGTCAATACTCCAAATTCCAGTTATAAGCAATTAGATATTCACATACATCTAGATCTAGATCTAGATATATATGAATTTCTTAAATATTTTGGTTGTTAACCCCTTACCAGATAAATGATTACAAATACTTTCTCCTATTCCTCAGGATTGCCAGGTTGCCTTTTCATTTTATTGATTGTTTCTTTTGCTATGCAGAAACTTTTTTGGTTGATGTAGTCCCACTTATTTATTTTTGCATTTGTCGCCTTTTTTTGCTTTTGGGATCATATCCAAAAAATCATTGCCAACACAAATATCAAGTGGATTTTCCCCCTATATTTTCTTCTAGGATTTTTATAATTTTAGATCTTACATTTAAGTCTTTAACCCATTTTAGGTTAACTTTTGCAAGTGGTTTAGGATAGGGGTCCAGTTTTGCATGTGATTATCCAGTTATCCCAGCACCACTTATTAAAGAGACTATCTTTTCTCCATTGAGTATTCTTGTCTCCCTTGTCAAATATTAGTTGATCATATATGCAATGGTTTATTTCTGGGTCTTGATTCTGTTCCAATTATCTATGTGTCTAATTTTATGCCAGTACTACACTGCTTTGATTACTATAGCTTTGTAATATAGTTTGAAATCAGGTAGTTTTATACCTCCAACTTTTTTCCTTTTTCTCAAGATTGCTTGGCTATTGGGGATTTTTTGTGGTGCCATACAAATTTTAGGATTTTTTTTTCTATTTCTGTGAAAAATGCCATTTGAATTTTTATTGGGATTGCATTGAATCCATAGATAGCTTTGGATAGTATGAACATTTAAAAATGTTAATGCGCTTATCCATGAACATGGAATATCCTTCATTTATTTGTGTTTTCAATTTCTTTGATCAATGTCTTATAGTTTTCTGTGAACAAATCTTTAACTTGTTTGTATACATTTATTTCTAAGTATTTTATTGTATTTGATGCTATTGTGAATGATATTGTTTTCTTTATTTCTTTTTCAGATTGTTGTTAGTGTACAGAAACACAACTGATTTTTGTATATTGATTTTTATCCTGCAACTTTACTGAATTTGTCTATTAGTTTTAACACCTTTTTGGTGGAATCTTTAAGGTTTTCTATATGTAAGATCATATCATCTGCTAACTAGAGACTACATTACTTCTTCCTTTTTGATTTGGAAGCCATTCATTTTTTTAATTGTCTGACTATTCTGGCTAGGACTTCAGTACTATGCTGAACAAAGTGGTCATCTTTCTTTTGATCATGATCTTAAGAGGAAAAGCTTTCAATCTTTCATTGTAGAATATGATGTTAGCTGTGGCTTTGTCATGTATGGCCTTCACTATGTTAACGTATGTTGCCTCCATACTCAGTTTGTTGAGAGTTTTTATCATGAAAGGATGATGTATTTTGTCAAATGCTTTCTCTGCATCCATTGAGATGATCATATGATTTTTATCTGTCATTCTGTTAATGTGGTTTATCACATTTATTGATTTGTATATGTTGAACAATCCTTGCATTCCAGGGATGAATCCCACTTGATCATGGTGTATGATCTGTTTAATGTGCTGTTGAATTAAATTTGCTAGTATTTTGCTGAAAACTTTTGCATATATATTCATCAGAGGTATTGGCCTGTTTTCTTATAGTGTCTTAACTAACTTTGGTATTAGAATAATGTTGGCCTTGTAAAATGAGTTTGGAAATGTTCTCCTAATGAGTTGATCTTAAGTGTTCTTACCACACACAAAAAAAATTCATAACTAAGTAAAGTAATAGATAATTTAATTAGCTTTATTGTTATGATCATTTCATAGTCTACACTATAACAAAGCATTACATTGTATATCTTTAATATATACAGTTATGTTTGTGAAATATACCTCAATAAATCCGGAAAAATGAGTGAATAAATAATTGCTAACTAAAAATAATATAGTATAAATGAATCATTTATCATGTTTATAAATTAAAATACATTATTCAATAGACTAAAAATGAATGATTTTTTTCTTTAAAAAAAAAGAGGGAGATAACAGTTTGAATTTCTAGCTGGAATAATGTAAAAAGCTATCATAAAAATTTGGTGTAATTATGATTCACATTCCTCTTCCCAGCTTGCCTGAACTGTGTTTCACATGTCAGTGTATGTTGTTAACATTTATCTGGCCATAAATGCTAGAGATCTAAGAATTATATTTGACTACTGCTTATCCCAAAGCCACCACTCCCAGTTCTCCAAATTTTAACTCAAAAAGTTTGTCATGTCAGCTCTCGGCCTTTCCTGTTCCCACCCTTATTGACTTAGTTCAGTGTCTTGTCTTTAAGGCAATGTCCTTTTAACCAGCCTTCCTATATCGACTCTATTAAACTTCATCCTATAGTCAACACTGCTCCTAGAATAACCTTTCTAAATACAAAATTTATTTCTTTAATTATCAATGTTGATGACTCACTATTATGCATAGAATTGGGTCCAAACATAATTGGACAACACGTTCCCAAATCAGGAGAAAGCCTACTTCCCATGATCAACAGCCCTGTCATTTTATAGACTTTACACTTCAATTGTATTTCTCTTAATGTGCTTTGTAATTTCTTATCTTTAGGTCTTGGATTTGCCTTTTATTTTTCTTGGATTGACTTTTCTCTCCTTCACTCAGAGAATTTAGTCTCATCCTTCAAAGCCCTCTAAAACACTATGTCCATATAGATTTGTCTTCATGATTCCTGCAGATAGAAGAACCAATCAACTGGTCCCCTGAATTAGTTTATATAGCTTTATTATAATCTTTAATCTTTTTTTAAATGTTTGATACACCATAAGAATGATTTCCTTGATAGAAGGGACTAGGCTTTATTCATTTTTATGTCCCATTATATAACATAGAACCAGGGACATGGTGAATGCTCAGTTAGTATTTGTTGGGTGGATTAATGGGTGAATGAAAATCAATCAGAATTATTCAGCACTTGGTTAAGTTATAAAGCAAACAGAAGGCCTTGCACCTCTGGCTATCCACATAGGTATTTTATGCTGCCTTCTAACCACTGTTGGTATTACCCACATATCTCCTTTTTGATGGAGAACTCAAAAGTCCAGGACTTTGGTATATCTTTTTTCTCCAAAACTTAATTGGCTCTGAAATGTAGTAGTTAAAAGCATGGGTTTTAGGATCAGACTGCCTGCCACCAAATCCTGGTCCCCTTATTTATAAGCTGTGTAAATCTGTCAAAGTTATTTAATATCCTTGTTCCTTAGTTTACTCATCTATAAAATGTTTAATAACAGAACCCATATCAGAGCGTTGTGGTAAATATTAAATGAGTTAATGCGTATGAAGCAACCAAATTTTTGTCTGGCATGCACTCAAATACATTAGTTTTTAGCTACTATAATTGTTGCTTCTGGGTTGTAGTTAACTAGGGCTTCACTCAGCAGTGACTAGAGAGTCTTACAAATGCACCTCTACTGAAGTCTTAATGATTGGGAGTAATATGGGGTTCTTTACTTCTTCATGAATATGTTTGATTTTAAATAGCTTTAATGAGAAATGCCAAAGAAATGGTTAATGTGTGAGAATTTTGAAGCTTTTTTAGGTGAGGTTACTGAATGGACCATTTCCCATCAAATTTTAATTTCCAACTTTGAGTATTGAAGATTCTCTCTTTGCCTTGTATGATGCTACCTACATACTGATGGTTACAGGGAAGAATGAAAGAAAAAGATAAGACTTATTAAACATAGTGCAAATAATTTTTAATTTAAGAAATATAATATATTTTGTGGAAGATTGGGCTTTAAATATTATAGAAGTTTAGAGACAGCATATAGTGGGTTTGGGGTAATCATTAAAAGCTCCTTAAGGGCCAAGAAAAACTTCATGAAGGTTAAAAGAGGACCATGATTGATAAGTAAGGTTAAGATGGGAAACAAGAAACACAGAGGAAAGAAAAGGCACAATATTGATTTGAGAGGACACTTGTTTGTCTATTAAATGTATGAGCGTTACTGCCAGTAGAATCTCCTAGGGTGCACTTGAGTTCCTATTTCTTATTCAGAAGTCTAAAAATGATATACCAGTTCTTTCTTACTTACCTATTGCCGTCAAGTATCAACTATTGGCTATTACATCGGGACTACAGAGGGTGGAAAACTTCACATAAAGGATACTATACAGAAAATGGATTTATGTTTTATTGGTGGTGGATAGAGTGGGTAGGAGGAAAGAAATGAAGTTTCGATAATTTTTCTTCAAACTCTGAAATGATGAGTATCTGATAATAAAGGTTAGTTTGCAGTACTATTCATTGATTTTTCTGGAAATATGGCATTTTTGCCTACCAGTTTAAAAGAATCTTCATCTGTGAGAACTTTTATCCTCCTTATATCCTAAGGATAATCTATCAGTGCACAATGAGTCTAGAAATGAGCATTTATTTCTAAAGGATTACTGATAAACTGGGATGAATGGTCCTTTGTATATCTGTAGCCCCCAGAAGTCCTCTAATCATCAAGAAATGCCATGCATCTCCATAATTATTTCTGAAAATTTTTTTGTTTTGCAGGATATATTAATGAGTGAGAAAAGCATCTAGGTCTTCCATAATTTTGGCCACATATATAATTCTGTTTATAGTGGGCAGTTTACCTATCAATGTTGAGAATGTCTTTGATGGTGTAATGGCAAAATCACATTGCATCATATTCTTCCTTTCAAATAACATTCTGATTTTCCTTTGAACGTTCTTCTTAAAGGCCTGGGAATTAGCATAAGCTGATCGCCTTATATTAGGCATCTAAAACAATCTATTACAGCATGAGTATTACCAGTTATATCAAGCAGGACATAGCATATGATCCAACATTGAACAAAGGCCTGTCACTTTATAGAACCTTTATAAGAAGGACATATAAAGATAATCCTTCTCAGTTCTCCATACCTGAACATGGGCTTTAAGCTGTATTTATGGTTATATATTCTATAGAAAACTATTTGGAGACATAGGATCGCAAATCTGGGTTTCAGTCCTATTTCTACTTATATTGAGCGATATAGTCTCTCAGCTTCCTCATCTGTAAAATAGGATTAAATGAGCCAATATGTATAAAATGCTTAATAAACAGCATTAGTCAGGTGAGGGAGACTGACATAATGACCTCTGTCTACATCTTCATAATTTATTGTGTGATTAACAGCAACCACTTATAAAATAAATTATTTTTCCCAAAACTTTTATTTATTTGATCCTCAGGGCTGAACTCAGTGAATAGAGTGGAAATGCAGTTGGCAAAACTCTAATACAAAAACATAATTGATGACCTTACTGAGGTGTTCCCATTTGGGGCTTCTTCCCTGACAAGACAGAGATACCTTCTTTGTTTAACGCACCCTTTTTATTCCTGTGTACTGTGTGCTCCAAAGTACATCCTGGAGATAGGTTTCTAGTTATTAGATTTCAATGACCTTTGGAATGTGATTAATCTTTCCTCTGTCCCTGTCAGCAAAATTGAAATAATATTTATACCACCTATTGCAACATGGGCGTAAGGATAAAATAAATTTATATTAGTAACAGCAAACACAGTTGGAATATTTACTCTGTGCCAGTCTCTGTTCTGAGCATTCTACATATATTAACTCATCTAATCTTCTAAAAACCTTTTAAGGTGAGCACTATTAACAGGGCAGTTACAACATCTTCCTTTTCTAACTCCTCCTATACATTCCAACTAAGAATCTACACATTTAGCCAGGTGTACACAGGAGTCATACAACTTAATGATAGAGCTGGAATATGGATTGAGGTGGTCTGGCTCCACAAGATTTGACAGCAAACAGCAAATTATGAGGGACTTGAAATGATCATGCACACGTTGGCTTTCTCCCTGTGGGTAAGAGGAGTCCAAATGGATTGGGATTTCCCAGTTAGAACCCAATGAGGGAAGGAATCAGAGGCTGGTTTTATTTTGTAATAAGAATTCGAGGAAGTCTATGAAATGCTGTCATTTGGAGAATAAGATGCAAGGAATATGGAATTGACAACCAAATTTTTCATGCAGCAAAACTGGAAATGTACCACTTATTCATTCATTCATCTATTCACTATTAAGCATTATATTAAAAGTTGGTAATACAGGGATGGAAAAGATGCACTTTTTTATTTTAAAGTACCCACTTGTCTAGTGGGGAAGACAACAGTGTCAGTTGTCATTCTTCCACTTATTATTGGCGTGAATTTGGGTGAGTTACTCAATTGCTCTGATCCTCTATTCCTTCATTTATAAATGAGGAGAAAACCTCCTACTTTCCAAGTCTTCTGTGAATATTAGACATGGGCTATATAAACTGCTTGAAACAAGTCATCATTGAATAAGTAGCTGTTAATGTCATAAAGTGGAGCATGAAGGGAGTTGAAGTTAGAGAACCAAATTGCACACTCTAGTACGAGTCACAGGGAACCACTGAAGAATATTTAACAGGAACCTGGGATGGTCAGGTTTTCACATTAGAAAGTTCACCTTAGTAGCAGGATGAAGGTTGAGCTGAACAGGAACTAAAGCTGAAGGACAGGAAATTCATTAAGAAATATTGAAAAATAGAGGAGGTGGGCTTGCAAGTTAAAGAAATGTTGTAGACTTGGAACAGAGACAAGAGGTGAAGATGGAATAGAGTTTTTGCTATCTTTTTTTTTTTTTAAGCTGAGCCATCCTGCCACCTGTTGGCAGCTCAGCGGCAGCTCAGCTCAGGCCGGGAATCGAACCACTGTTGCTCAGAGCTCAAACTCTTGAGCAAACTCTTAACCAACTGAGCCACTCGGCCGGCCTGATTTTTTGCTATCTTAAACAGAGATCTCCTTTTATAGGATTTAAAAATAGAATTTTAGGGGAAACCAAGTTTGAAAAAAGGTTTTCTGTTTGTTTGGGTTTTTTTTCAGACAAATTCTATTTAAGAACACTTCTATTGGTTTCGAGGCAGAAGAAAGATAGGTATTCTGGATGTTAATTTTCTATCTTTGAGCTCTCGCTATGTCCCCTTCCCAAAGGTCAGTAGGGATCACTTTGTTTTGGGTCACTGGCACCCTTCCACAACTGCTTTCTGGCCACATTGCACTGATTTTTAAATGACTGTCCCTCTCTACTGCCCCACAAAGATGGATGAATAAAGAGTGTCTTTTTATAAATACCCAATATTTAGATAATGTATGGTACAGAGAAGGTATTCAAGCAAGTATTTGTTGAACAAATGAATGGATAAACAAATGAAAGCATAGTAGTTTAATCATAAGATCCCTGATGGGTTTTGAATCTTAATTCCACCACCAATTACTAGCAGGATAACCATCTTCTAAGCCTGTCTCCTCATCTATGAAATGGAATTCCAATATCATAGTGTAGCAATGAGGTTAAACGGCACAAATATATGCAAAGTGCTTAGCCTATTCTCTGATACACAATAAGCACTTATTTAATGAAATGAGAGCTACCAGTATTACTATCAATATTATTATCTTGAAGGCAACTGGACTCTTGATTCATAACAATTGTCCCCCATCCCTCTACTCTCTGCTGCTCAATATAACTTTGATTTGAAAATTTGAATTAATGAAACTGATGATTATATTAACTAAACTTGCTGAACAGTTGGATAGATTGATTTTTCTTTTTTTTATTAAATCAGCTTACTCACCCTCTGCTACCATGCAATGCAAGACCTAGAGTACATCTATATCTATATCATCTATATCTATATCTATTAATATATGTATATAATCTATATCTATAGCTATATATGGTACATTTACATATATATGTGTATACATGTGTGCATGTGTGTTTGTGTGTGTGTGTGTGTGTGTGTGCATCTAGGAGATAGATATAAAGACACACATTCATCTCCTATGTAACCTATGCGTTCTACATATCATATATAGCAATTATGTATGTATATATTTATATATACTGGGGGTGCCAAAAAATGTATACACATCACTTGTTATTGGTATATATTGAGTATTACAATTTTAATACAGTTTTTTCCTTTCTTAAAATGTGTACGCATTTTTTTGGCACCCTCTGTATATGCACATATATCTCCTATGTAACTTATATGTTCCATATTCCTATATAGATATAGATTTTTCCTTGCCATAGACAAATATTAAAGGAGGAAGTCCAGCTCATTGGGAACCCAGAAACAGAAACGGCTTGACCTTATGAGGTGGTAAGGCAAGTGGCTGTGTTTAAAGAATTAGAGCAATATAAACAGGAGTTATTGGGACAATTGAAAAGTAGTTTTCACAGCTTTGTTTTCTTACCAACTGACCAAACATGAAAGATGAAACTCAATACGTGGCAAAGGCTCCCCTTTATACACTCTCTCCAGCACCTTCCATGTTTCCAAATAATTTGTTTGAGAAGCACACTTTTTGCTTTTTATTAAACACATGATTGGGCTGGATTTCTCTGTATTAAGAGGTCTAATTTGCCAGTGAACTATAGCTTCAGATTGGCCATCTGGAAAAATAAACTCAGCAGCCATATAATTTGTCTTTTGTCTGGTTTCAGGCAGTGGATTCTGGGGGGATTAGTCCTGAGCAAACAACAAGCAGCCCTCTCCTGGTTCTTTGAAACCCTCTCCCTTCTCCAAAGGGGCATTTTGCTAAGTTACAAGTTAACGAATGGTTCTTACTCCTATAATGCCTTTGTCAATTCCATGTGTATATGAACCTAATTTTCAATAAAACAAAACAGCTTTCTTTTTCTACTTGAGGAGGCAATGCCATATGGACCAAAGCCGAAGGTCACGAAAAGCATATTGCCTGGAACACAGGCCAGCACACCAGCTGTACCTTTGTACCAGAAGGTCCTCGAGGGGGTGGCAGGGGGAGACCTTTCTTTTTCAGCTCATGATGCTTACCCCCCCACCCCCACCACCCACACCCCCACCCACCAAGTTACTAACCTGGTTGTTTAGAAATATCATAGGAGACAATTCCCATGTTTTTGTTTGTTTGTTTGTTTGTTTTTAAAGATTTTTATTGGGGAATTGGGGGGATGGGAACAGTGCTGGGGAATTGGGGGAAGGGGAA
>NW_017731679.1:158212-160155 GCF_001890085.2 Hipposideros armiger
AAAATGAGTAACACCCTGAAATGGCTTAGAATTCAGACTTAAATATTTCTTAATGGGAAAAGAGAGGGGCATGTAGGTGTCTTAGGGGAGAGTAAATGATTTTTAGCAAAGATGAATGGACCCTTAGAAGAAAATACAGCTATGATACTTTATGACAAAGTTTGTCTGGGTGTGGTGTTGACTTCTAGTCTCCTCTCCTGTGACAAGAGTCAATCTTCCCTGGTTGATGAAACTCCTGGGAAGGGATTTATGACAATTGAGTTCTTTTCTTAGTATCTGTCTTTAGGCAGATACAGGGATTTCAGTGAAAGTCCCTCCCTGAATTTGCTGTTTTTCAAGTGCTTACAGCTCAAAATGATCAATGTTCCAAAGCGACATTTTTTGAGGTGGCATGTCATGAATTCCTACAGTGATATTTTAGGATAGCATACTCTTCTGCCCTTTACAACTCTTTTACATGAAATTCAGAAACTAGAATGATTGGTGAGCTACTTGTCCAATCTGCAATTGGGTGCTCTCTAGGAAGTGAGGTCACCATCTGGAGCCCAAAGAGACCTAACCTAACTACAAGTTCCCTACAACAGACCTCATATATGAGACAATATCTGTTGACATGTACAAGCTTCAAGACATTATTAGATCAAGTTAGTATTGGCCTCTCGCATACAGTGTTAGGAGGGACTCTTACAAGACCACATCTTTTGATCGAATGGCAAGAGAATGACATGATGTTATTGCCCCACAATTCCCTAATGCAGTTGGGGTGAAACTTCAGAGGATTCACCAGGAGGAAACCTTCATCCTGAGGTGTGAAAAGGAGTTTCCGGAGGGAGTGAGTTTTGTTTGAAACTGTATACTGATGGATTTCTCAAATGGTAGTGGGGGTGAGGGTTTGGTGGGTAGTTGGTTGTGGGGAGAGTAAAAAGGTTGCCTTTCTTGTTACACGCTAAAGCCTGTCACTTAATAGGGCATGTGCCTGATTATTTTTCTTTCATGCATGGGTGCCCTGTTTGCTGAAGGTGTTGTGAAAAGTTGCCAAGAGATAAATTCGACTGTTTATGGGAATCATTACATGGTTCCATGTTTATTTCTCTGGCACCCTCCAAGATCTATAATTTGGAGCTGAACAGCTGTTTTCTGGTGCTTGCAAATAAAAGTATTTAAATATGTCTTAAACACATTGTTTAGAAAGTATACACAAAAAAGGATGCCTTTCAGCCATTAGGAAACCTGTAAGAAGAAGGAAAGGAAACTTTATCATTTGACTACTGCTAACAGTTATTGTGTGACTGGGATAGTGTTACATTCACTCAGTGCTCGTTATAAAGATGATAATTAAGTGGGCAGTCCCTGTAGGCTTCTGACCAACTTAGAAGCATTTCTCCTTCTCAGGTTTCAGCGACTACCTCCCCTAAGTGGGAGTTGGAAAAGGAAAATAAGAAGACCTTTGAAGCCACACAATGTCTGGTCTGTCTTGGCTAACTATGTCGTAATATAAGTGACATTATAGCAGGTATCAGGAAAACTCATGTCAGAAACAATACAATTCCACATTTCATTTATAGCAAGGAACAGAATGAGCACCTTCATAATCCTGGGCAACCACTTCCTCACTGACTAGAGAAGGTGATGGCCGACTCAACTGTTGACCTGAAAGTGATATCAAAATGGCTGTCATGAACTACCAGTTTATCAAAGTAATATTAAAAAGCTGAGCCTTGTAACTCAAAGAAAGCAGTACACTTTGATGTTTCTTTTTTCCTCCATCCTTGCTCCCAGCAACTTTTCTCAAAATGCCTGAGATGACATTAGTGTGGTTCTTCAACATGTGTGTGAATGGGAAGCCAAAGCCTAGTCATTGTCTGGGTGGGTTAGGAGGACTATGACTTACCTACTCAGCAACTAAGCACCCATCTGTGTTTAGCTGAGAAGCCATTGCTCTT
>NW_017731679.1:162670-168695 GCF_001890085.2 Hipposideros armiger
AAGCTCATATTTTCATCCATAGTCTAGTGTAAATGAATTCTCTTTTAAATGCAAAACAATGTTACTGTAGGAAACCAGGGACCATTGCATAGGTGTACTCAGGATTACACAAGGAAGAGAGCTTAGTGGTTGCTGAACCATGACAAAGCCCTCCTACTAATGAATTACATTCCTCAAAACCTTTGTCAAATCAATCAAAGAACTCTCTGAGAATGAGCATGGAATGTTAACATCTGGTTCACCCAGGGGAGATAACAGTTTCATCCAAAGCCTTAGTTAGTCAAGCTTTTATCTGTTCCTTGATCCCACTTTATCCTTCCTCTTGCTCTGCAGCTGTTCAATGAAGGAGAGACCTCGCTGAAGAGTGTTGGACTCAGTGGCATATAAAATACCTGGGAAGTAGAAAATGCTGGTGAAAGTGAATCTTTTGGAAGCTTAAAGACTCTCCAGATGCTCCTTCTTCAGAGTCCTGATAATCTCAGCAGCTTCAATAACCTTTCAAGAGAAATAATTCGTGTATCGACTATAGCCTATCACTGAATAAGTAACTAGTTCTCAAAAGCTTAGCAGTGTTTAACAGAGGCTGCTACAATCTTTTATTTTGTAGTGTTTTGTATTTCATAGAAGAAAGGAAAAACTAAACTAAAATCTGTAATGGTATGATCTGTAACATGCATTTTGTTTTACTATTTTTTGCCCATTCTGGCAGGGAAGTGAAATGACACTGACGTTTCCTCAGGGTGTGTGAGATATTAACTTCTTACTCATTTAATGGTTTTTCAGCTAGGCCACATGCATAGCAAACTTTTCTTTTGCATCTTGAATGCTACTTCACTTGTTGACATGACACCATCCTCAAAGTCATAGGCACAGGTTAGGATTTTATTCATTTAGGGCTATAAGGTGGGGTCAGTCATCAGTCTCCTCCAAATCTCATTCCCTCTCTCTTCCTCCCACCTGTGTTCTTCTTCCGAGGTTCCCTGTTTCTTATTAGTATGACTACCCATCCGGTCAGCTGCATGAGAAGTCAATGAGGGCATTTTGAATGTCCTTTTTCTCATACGCCCTGTCTCTACATGATGGCTCATCAAGCAGCTTCTCTTTCCACAGTGTCTCACATTTGTCTCTCTCCTCTGCATTTTATTGCCTCTGTCCTACACCAGAGTGCTGTTAGTTTTCTGTCTTTCCTGTAACCAGTACAAACTACACTCTGTCCTTAAATGAATCATTTGAAAGATTGGGACTAATTGAATCACTCTATAGCTCAAAAGTTTTCAATGATGTGAGGCAGGTAAAAGGAAGAAGAAGGAGAGGAGGACATGAAGGAGAAAGAGGAAGAAGGAAAAGGTGGAGGAAGTTGCCAATGGAACCAAATAAGAAATCTAAGAAATTTTACTATACACGCATATAAGAGTTGAACATTTAGTACTGATTACAAATCAAATCAATGGGAAACTGTATTTCATGTAATAGTTGTGAATAGTTTCTTTAAAATATTTAAATTGGATTTTTACCTTACAACATACACCAAAATAACTTTCAGGTTAATCAAAATGTTTAAACGGAAAAAAATTCTAAAAATACTTGAAAGACATGAGAAATAATTATTTCATGTCAAGATGAGAAAGGCCTTTCTAAATAAAATAAAAGCAAAAGAAGAGTGATGTAAAAGATTAAACATAAGCATTAAAAATCCAATGAAAAACCCATGCTCAAAACTGAAAAGCAAATGGCTATCTAAGAAAAAATATTTTCACCACACCAATTGATAGCCCTCACCTATGTAATTTTGATTTACCTTAACAGAAAGAAAGAAAAAAAANATGTGGGATCCGAACCGGGGCCCTCTGGCGTCCCAAGCCAGTTCTTAACCATCGCGCCACTCGGCCGGCCCCAATTCCCATGTTTTACTAAAACTAATTGTAATGTTTCTCCCAAAGCTTAAATACTAGGTCCCTTTTTAAAATCTCAGCAGTAAGGAGTTGGGCTTGGCAAACTGATGACAAAAAACTGTATTTGCTCAGATAAACACCATAGTTTCTGATAACTTGCATGTGTCACAGTTCCAAGTAAAGCTACAGAATCATTCTCCCCTTTCCTTTCCTTTTCTTGGTAAGGAAACAGAAGGACTTCTTAGTTGTGGTTAAAACATGGCCTAAGGGGTCAGATAGTCCTGGGTTCCTTGCCTGGTTCTGCCACTTATTAGCAAATGACCTTGACTGAATTGCTTAACCCTCCAAGCCTCCATTTTTCCATCTGTATAATGGGGATGTAACAATCATGGACTCTATCTCATAGAATTGTGGTGATTCCATGAGATATGTAAATATGTGATGCTGTTAACATCGATCTGGCAAACATACTCAAGAAATTTCAAAAATAAAATTAATTAGGACAAACGTACATCATTAGGCTCACACTACACACTCCCATACACTGTGGTAAGTTTTTAATATAGTAATTATATCTACTTTTCATAGTTGCATTCCGTGACAAGTGCTGGGCCAAGGACTTCATAGCTACTATTTCTGTGACACAGGAATTGTTGAAACTCAGAGAAGTTCACTTGTGGAGTCATGATTTAAATCTGATGCTCAGACTCTTGGCTTTTATCAAATTGTTAATCTCCTGACTATAGGAAAAAATGTAAAACAATGACTCAGTGATTTTGTATTATTTCTCATAATCTTCATAGAACAGTGGCCACATGTAGGCAGTGCCCTTGCTTTTTTTTTCTTAACATATACGTGTCTTTAGTGTCTTTATCCAAGTCTAGCGTGAAAGAAACCAGTTACCTTCAGATATTCCATCCAAGAGGTTTACCATCAAAGACAAAAGCTATTGTGTTCTACAACTCAGTGTTAATTTGCTAGGGCTGATATAACCAAGTACCACAAACTGGCGACTTGAATGAGAGAAATGTATTGTCTCACAGTTCTGGCGGCTGGAAGTCTGAAATCAGGGTCTTAGCAGGATTGGTTCCTTCTGAGGGCTGTGAGGAAGCACCTCTTCCAAGCCTTTCTTCTTGGGTTTTCATCTCCCTGTCTCTCTTTACATTGTCTTCCCTCTATGTGTATCTCTGTGTTTATAAGCACACAAGTTATTTTGGATTAGGGCTTACTCTAATGACCTTCCTTTAACTTGACTACCTCTGTAAAGATTATTCTCCAAATGAGGTCAAATTCTGAGCTACCAGGAGATTAGGACCTTGTCATATGAATTTGGGAGGCACACAACTCAACATATAACAGACTCATTAGTGGGAATATGCCTTGTCTGCTGCAAAATTTAATATGTGTGGGTGAATTGTAATGAAGAACACCATCAGCCTCATCTTTAACCTCAAGGCCATTTTTTGTTGCTTTCACTCTCTTTCTTTGTTACTTGTCATCCCACCAAACTTTAGTTCTTTCTATGCAAATTATTTTTATTTGACACTTTTCATTTCCCTTTATGACTTCATAGGAAAGGCCCTTGTTATACTCTGTAACAGAAAATGGAGCTCTGTAGTCGAAAAATGTTTGCTTACCCTGAAGCCATTCTCTCCAAAAGGTTCTTCCTTGTGACAACTTGTCTCCCAAAATGCCAAATGAATGTTACTGTCTTTTTTGGTCTTTCTTCTTTTTTAAAGCTAGAGGCTCTCAACCTTAGCACTATTGAGATTTGGGGCCAGATAATTCTTTGTAATGTTTGTATGGGTATGAAAGTTGGATAGTGAAGAAGGCTGATAGGAAAAAAAATTGATTCATATGAAATATGGTTTTGGAGGAGAGCTCTGGACCTCCATAAAGATGAATAAGTGGGTTCTAGAACAAATTACGCCTAAAACATCACCGGAGGCAACAATGACAAAATGGAAGCTGTCCCACTTCGGACACATCATGAGAAGGCATGGATTTATGGAAAAGGCAATAATTCTGGGAAAAACAGAAGGCAGCAGGAAGAGAGGAAGACATAATATGAATGGATTGACTCCATAAAAGGAGCCATAGATATGATTCCACAGTTGCTGAGCAGGGCTGTGAGGGTAGGACATTGTGGACATCACTCATTTATAGGTTGCTAGGAGTTGGAGCTGATTCAACAGCATATAACATACAATTCTTTGTTGTTGAGGGCTGTCCTGTGCATTGTAGGATGTTTAGCAGCACCCCTGGCTTCTGCCCAGATTCCAGTGTCACTAGCCTGAATGCGACAAAAATGTGTTCAAACATTGACAAGTGTCTATTGAGGGGTGAGCAGAATTATCCCTGTTCGATAGTCACTGAGCTAGGGTGGGCATATGAGGCAATGCATGGCAGATGATAAGCACTTAAGGAATGATATTTTCTTTTCCTAACGTTTCTGTAACTTTGAATATTCTCCAAGTCTCAGTTTCAGCCTTCTGTATTTTCAATAAATGTTGTCCATTAAAAACAAATAACATCTTAAAGCTTCAAGTTCATCCAAGATGGGTACCAACTATGTCCTGTTGATCTCTCTTCCAGGTTTTCTCAATGACATACTAGACATTTTTATTCGATTGCCTAACCGCCACCTTAAAAGAAGCATACCTAAGTGAAACTCACAATTTTACCCACTCCAAAATATTTCCTTTTGTAGTTTCATTATTTTAAATAATAGAATCACTTTTCACAGCCACATAAACTTGTAAAGTATAAGTACATACAATCTTTTAAGGGTTGTTGCCTCTGATGGACCTATGTTTGTATTTCACCACTTATTATGGGAAAGTCAGGTAAGTTCTCTGAGCCCATTCACACACATATGCAAGTGTAGTTTTGAAGCATAGGAATAGTATATATTAAGTAAATGACATACTTAACAGGTATGTCAGATAGTACTACCATATTCCCCCATGTATAAGACACACCCGTTTTTGAAAAATTTGGGGTCTAAAAAATGGGTTCGTTTTATACAGTGGTTGTAGTTTTTTTTACTTGCATTTCCCACTTTTTGACAGTGATAAGGAGTTGTATGAATTTTATGATGAATAAAACTTGAGTTCAGTAACTTTATTGTGGTGTTGTTGGTTTTTTTTCTTTGTTGTTTTTTTTTTTTTTTAGCTGAGCCATTCCTGCCACCTGTTGGCAGCTCAGCTCATGCCGGGACTCAAACTGCTGTTGCTCAGAGCTCGCACTTTTGAGCCAGCTCTTAACCAACTGAGCCACTCGGCTGCCCCTCAACAACTTTATGTAATACATTTTTTCCCATAAATTAAGGTGCATCTTATACATGGGAGCATCTTATACATAGGGAAATATGGTGGTATTTCATTAGGAATAATGAGGTAAATAATTTTATAGAGAATAATTTTCTGCTTACCATCTGAAAGCTGATGTAATGAGTGACTTATATAAAAAAAATCAAAGCCAGTAGGCAAATTTTTGTTAAGTATATTTGCAATAACATGTATTAGTTATTTATCATGTATTTATCATGTGCCAGTAACAATCTGAACTTTTATGGTACAGAGATGACTCACTTTTAACTAAATGTTATCCTGGTTGGGATTCAGAGATTTCCCTAAACTGTCTTGTGACAGAGGGTCAAAACACCTATTTTTGTTTTGATGCCTATTTCATCAGTCAGATGGTCATTATAGCGTATCTCAAGGGCCATTGTTTAGCCTGGACTAGAGAATCTTAAAGTATCAGCAGGATTCTGGAAGACACTTTTTTTTCAGAATGGTTAACACTAGTTGTAGGGTTTTGGTGGAGGCAAATGTACATTCAAGATAATTCACAGATTTCTCTGGGAAAATCCCAAATACTCTAAAAGCCAACTCTTTTTCCTAAAAAGGTGAGCACAGGTCACCTGGAGTCCAACTCCATGCATTCCCCACCTTTGTTATTCCTTGTCAGTCAGTGGCATTAGTGCTAATTTGGGTGATGGAACATCTGATATTTCTTGCCATAAGACTTGTCTAGAATTTTAGTGTCACTTGATCCTTCTCGTATGACAAGTTCCACTTAACTGGAAAACCTCTTCTGAAAATTGTGTGTCAACTATAGGAGAGAAAGGA
>NW_017731679.1:174105-176106 GCF_001890085.2 Hipposideros armiger
AGAGAGGAGGTATCTTTTGAGTTTAGTGTTAAAAGTCTAAAATATTTTCATGATACTGATTTTTCCCCACCTTTTGGTGTCTCTTTTGGGTTAAACATGGCTTAAAGGCAAGGTAACGGTATGTAAAAAGGTACTGAAAAAAGACAAATGAGGATTTGAATACTGACACTAGTAATCACTTATGTCACTCCGAGCTTCAATTCCTCACTTATAAAATAGATATATTGATTACATGGTTATTAGGGAGATAAAAACAAACATTTGCAAAGTGATTAGTGTATTGATTCCATTCTCTTTTATTACTTCTTTTTCCTGCTCTTTTGGGAGGGACGCTTTGCATCTCTGAGCCTTCTCTTCTATAGTGAAGTAAAAATGTGGTATGTGTATAAAAACATCTTGTAACATGGAATTAAAAAAGCATGAAGTACTATTAATTATTTTTTGGTATATATTTAAGTATAAATTGCTTGTTATGCTTTTGTTAATGATAAATTGAATGGAAGTGATGTTTGGGTGAGAAGGTTCAGAGTAGATAAACAGAGGGAAGAAAACAGAACAAAGTTAAGTGTGAAAAACAAATCATTAAACAAATTGTAATACATTGGAGCCATATAGTAGAAATGGCATGGATTTTGGGGTCAGGCAAAACATGAGTGTGAGTCTCAGTTCTGCCACAGACTCTCTGTGAAACCTTGAGCAAGTTACTTGCCCTCATTGAGACTCAGTTTCTCCACCTATGAAGCTGGGATTAATAACATTCCCATGGCAGGGGTGTTGTGAAGACCAATGAGATTAGTAAATGAGAGCAAATGGCACATAATTGACATTTGATAAATGCTTCTTTTCTTTCTTCTCAAAGCCTCATTCATCATAATACTTCTGTGTGTTTGTATATTTAAGAGACCTGAATATGGCTTATTGAGTGTCTAACCACTAACATAGAGTGACTTAGGCCTCAGGGAGAACAGATCTGATTTCTAAAAATGCACTCAGACTTGATCCCCATGTTTACAGAAGGATTTTTGGATCCATGTATGTCTNACATCCTTCTAAGTAGGCAGGGAACACATTCCTCATTCTTGGGAAACTACACTATTTTGTTCTCTGGAATGACTTAATCATGATTTCCTTATTGAGACCAGAGCTTTGCTTCAGGAGGTTCTGACCCAATGTAGTCTAAAATGAAGTTAAGGTTTGAGGAAGTTGCAAGAATTCCAGATAGCTAAATTATTGGTTTTTTATGTTTTAGAATTTTTATACAATATTCCTCAACAAAGTAGAGAGAGACCTTAATGATCTCACATTTCTTGTCCTTGTTTCAATTGCATTTCTCCATAGTTCCCTCCTCACTCCTGCCCCTTCCCTCTCCCTGCTCCCCATTGAAGAAAGAGGATCCAAGATAACTTTTTATTGATTTGGATACCATAACCTAACAACTCCTTCCCCCTTTCTTTTCATATGTCCTCAACTCTCACTACACACATTAACTCCAATTCATACTCTCATAATTTAAGATACTTAAAGTTGAACAAGATTTTAGTTTAGATTTAAACTCCCCAGCCTAAGTAGGAAGCCTCATTCTTGACTTAAGGTCACTAAGACTTTCTTAAAACCATCAGTGGAAGAGGAACTTCTTGGCTGATCCAAACCTATTTTGGTACATCTTGTCTTAAATTTACCATCCTCCACATACACCTTCCTCTTATTTCTTTGTTTACCCCAACCTCATATATCTTTCAAAGCTCAGCTTAAATCCTATCATTTTCTTAACAACTTCTTAGACTAAAGATGATCATATAAATTTATAAATCCAGCAGAATCATAGAATCCTAGTCACTTAAAACCTGAAGAGAATGCAGAGATGGTCTAGTATAGTCTCCTCGTTTTACCAATATGGGAACTGAACATAAGGAGGTCATGCTCTACATTTTGACATCCTCTTTAATGCAGCTATGAACAATGTGTGTGTGTGTGTGTGTGTGTGTGTGTGTGTGTGTGTGT
>NW_017731679.1:180421-191475 GCF_001890085.2 Hipposideros armiger
TTGAGTCTACTATGCCCACGTATGAACTTTATAGAAATTGTGTCATTTAATTGCTTAATTTAAATTTAAGGTTAGGTAACATAGGTTTGATTGTCCCCATTTCAGAACTGAGGAAAAGGAGGCCTAGAGAGTTTCCATAATACATCCTGCATTCTTACTTAGTGAATGAGTTGAAATTATAATCTGGATCTGAATAGGTATACACATAAGTTCTTTCCAATTCAGTAGGCTACTGGACTTTTATACTGATTTATGAGTTCTTACATGGCCTTTTTACGATTAAAAGATTATGTAAGGATAATGATTCATTCCTCTTTTATATCCCAAAACAGAAAATACAGGTGGAAGATCAGGCTTTTCAGGGGGCAGAAGAAGACCTTGGCCTTCAACATGTTCTTTTTCAGGTGTCTGTCATACATCCATGTGGAGTTGGATATATAAGGCCTAATATCCAGAGATAGATGCTAGGGCTGGAGATAGAGGCTTGGGAGCATCAGTAACAGGTACATAATAGATGAAAGACCTTGTAATCTTGACTCATTTTTTATCTTTTTTCCCCATTCTTAGAATGGTTTGCATGATTATGAAACTAAGGGTGGACTATTTAACATACAGGAGGTTCTGCTTTCAAGAAGACGGACAGAACCAGGAGTCTAAGAGTGTATTCCATTAGGAGATGTGAGTAGGGGTCAGTGTGAATACTTGACATCTGTCTAAGTCAGAGAGTCTCAAATTTTGGTGTTTATCAGAATCACCTGGAGAGCTAACAAAACATCGGAGGCCCAGTAAGGTAGGGCCTGAGCCTTGGTGTTTTTACCAAATTCTCAAGAAGATTCTGATAGAGTCTAAAGTTTCAGAAGCACTAATCCAGACATTATTTTGAAGTTTCTTTTTCATTGCCAATGAATGACTATAAGAAAGCAATCATATGTCCTTTCTTTGTAATGTAGAAGGATCTGCTGCTGATTTGAAATGTGAATTTATAAAATGTTTGTTTACGTTTTATGTAATTATCTAAGGCTGACAAATGCATTCACAGGATGAGTCTTTCTGAGACGATTCCATCTTGCCCCTTCTAGAAGGTGAGGACGAGGATGCTCAAGACACCTGAAAGCTTCTCCCTCTCAAACTTGACTTTCCCTGTGGGAAACAGCTTGAGGGAAAGGAAATGAGTCCTGATCCTCCCTGGAAGCAATGCTTATACCTATTTTGGAATGTGATGGGCAGCTGTCAATTTTATCTGCAGGCAGGAAGTACACACCTGTTAGCTACTTGGCTTTTGAAATACCCTGTAGTTGGCCAGATTACAAGGAACACCTTTGTTATGGCATCAAAAGAGGAAGCTGAGTTACATGCAAGTAATCCTTATTAAAGGGGGTTTTAGGAAGCTGGACACTTGAGAAAAGCCAGCAACTGTGAAAAGAATATCTCCTGTTTAGCTTTGTAATAGCCAACAATTACCCCAAATTGGGTTGGGATTAGATAAGGCAATCAGTTGTAATAGAGTTGATATCTGGGAAGGTGGGAAGTTGGAGTCATTCAGAGATAAACCTCTTATTTTGGTTCCCTTTCCTTGATCATCTTTATCCTTCTACCCCACCCCTACCTTTTTACAAACTGGTCACCGGTGGGGTGAGGAAGGGATGACTTTGGAAGTGCTCCTTAACTGGGCTTTTGTGTGCATTGTCCACGGCTCAAGGCTTTCTCATCAGCAGGCTTTTCTGCTCTGTCATTAGTCCTGGTGGCAGAAGAGCCTCATTCTCACGAACTGACCCATGCTGCGAGCAGGTCACCTCGGATGGAGGCTTGCTGCTTCATTCAGAGGCTTCTGACATTCCCAGATGTTGAAGCAAGATGCAAATGGGGGGACAAGCTTTCACTGCTCCTCAGTTCGTTTTTTTTGACCACTGGAAGAAACGGTGTTCTATCTGATGATCGAATGCATGGTTTCACATGGGCATGGTTGATTCTCACCTTTCATAGTTGCAATTGCAAAAAGAGTCTCTTTGTGAGAGCAACAGTTAATTTTCTCTGAATGTTACTACAGTTTTAGCAGAATAAGTATTTCTCCCCTCCACCCCCATTTATATTTCCCCTTCACTTATGCTTAAAAACAAGTAATTGGAGCAGGGCTTCAAAGTGTAATCTTGCCCAAAGGCTAAACTTGCCCACCTAAGGACACATGGCTGTTCTTCTTTATTGAGGCGGTTTGGCACTCATTATCCCTAAATTAGTTCCTTTTTCTCCTTTCCTTTATTATTCATCCAACTCCTCCTTTTTCATTTGGATTTTTCCAAGTGAACCATGACAAAGTATGTCTTTGTAAAGTTGTGTGTCTGTGCAACAGGCATCTGTGTGAGTGAGTGGGCACCACCCCCCACCCACGCCCCTCCTTTACATCAAGTGTTTATTTAAGCCAAAGTAGTGGAAACCTGACAAAAATCTTTGGCATTGATTGCCTCATAATGATCTCACATCAATCCAGGGAGGAAAATCTAGCTGAAAATGGAAGAAGCTGAAATTTAGTTGCAGTGTCCCCTGGTCACAGACAGATGCAAACAGCTCAAACTCAGAGAAAAATGTTGAAATTGGTGTTTGAATGAAGACTGTTGAGGGTGTTTGTATAAAAGTATAAATGAGACTTTAACGTCCTGTTCTTTCAAAAGAAAAGCTTTACGTGTCACTCATGTGATATTATTTATATCCAGTTGAACATATGACATGAGGTAAAGATAAAAAAATTCTGATGTGGCTTTGTTCAGACCTGGGTTGGAATCTCCACTTGATCCCTGGTAACCTAGTATTACTTAGCCTGAGTCTCAGGATCCTCACCTAAAATAGGGATAATAATATCAATCTCCCAGGATTGTGGTGAGGATTAAAAGAGAGAATATTCAAAATGCTTGATATAGTGCCTTTTAACGTTGTAAAAGACAAGTTCTATTAAAATTTTGCCATCCTTCTTGATTCCTTTATAATAAATTGAATCACAGCTTGGAAAAGTTTTGGCTTAATTGCCTAAGAACCTGAGATTCGATGTTTTTTCCCTCTCTAGGATCATTTCTTTCTTTATCTTGAAAAGAGGCCTAGAATTTCTGAAGCATACCATGCATTTCTGTTACATACCAAACACTCTACGTGGCAGTGTAATCTTATCAAACACTTGTACAAACTCTGGAAAGGCTTGTTATTATTCCCATCTTACAGATGAGAGGAAACGGAGGCTCAGAGAGGGTAAGTAATTTACCCAACGTTCTAAAGTAAGTGGGGGAGCAAGAATGCAAACAAGGGTTTGCCAAGTCCCAAAGAGTCTGTACAATTGAGAATTAGGGTCTATTTCATTCGCCTAAATTTGCTTTCAGAAAGTTATTCCCTCAGATAAGATGTAACAAAATCTTCTGACTCAGAGGGTTAGGAGAGCCTTTTAGTCTGTGTAGATGATGGAATACTAGCAACTTTGCCTGATTGACTGATTCCTAGGGTAAATATGTGATACGTGGATTGAATATATCAAATGTGCTCTTGACATTATTGAATGGATTCAATTATTCTGCTTCTATACTGAGGTGATCTCCTGCAGACACACATCTTATAGATTTCAGCTTTTCCGTGTCCTCTTCTTTATCCTTTGTTGGCATTCTAAAGGCAGTCATCCCTCTCTACCCCCACCATATCCCGGCTCACACCTCTTTTCTCATTCCCAGCCAGTGGAGAGCTACATGTTCTTCAGCCTCTGTAGCACTGACAACCCCATGTAGCTGGTTATGTCCTAACACTCCTTCCACATCTACCCTCTTTTTGATGTTGCAGTCATCCCTTCCATCTCTACTTTTTATTCTTCTTCCATGAAACCAGAGTTAGCTGGGAGAGTTCAGTGATGTGGTGTAGGGGAGGCACAAAGGTTTTAGTTCCAGCTAGGTGTTCTTGGTAAGTGATTTAACATCTCCATGCCTCAATTTTGTTACTAGTAAAAACAAATATTCCAGTTGAACTTCCTATGATTCTTTCTTGACCATGGCTCCAAAGGCTACAGATCAAGTTTTTGTGCCACAGCCTCCATCAGAGGTACAGTCATTTACTCGAGGACAGAGTAGGCAATAATAGTAATAGTAATAATAATAATAATAATAATAATAATAATATGTCTATACAGTGCTTTGTATGTATAAGAACTGTATGCCAACATCATTTTACTTGTTTCTTCCAACACAGTGACTTAGGCCACGTCACCCAGCTAGTCAGTAGCAGAGCCAGAGCCCGAAAAGTCATCTCAATTCTGAATCTTGTATTCTTTACTCTGTACCTCAGCAGGGTAAGGTAGACTGGCTAGGACGTGAGGAAAGGAAGATCAAAAGGTTTTTTGTATGTGTCTATGTGAACTGTGCTGGGGGAGTGAATGAATAGTGTAGACTGAGAGTAGAAAGTTCAAGGGTAGAAACTGTAGTATGAACTTTTCAAAAAGAAAAGAGATCTTCCTGATAATTATTGTTTCAGGCCTTGTGGTTTTCCCCAAATATCTATAGGATGACATCTGAGTAAGGGAGTGTAACAGAAAATATAACTTCAATTAAAAATCCTAAAACCAACACTAAAGAATTTAGTACAGCAATTATAGTGACTTAGGGGATTTTCTATGTTTTCTGGATGGTATTTTCCCTAAAGTGAAAAATAGTCCTTATTTTAAAATCCATTCTATGGTTTATTCAAAGATTAGCTTATATCGTCCCTAGCTCTAGCCTTGTAACTGTTTTTCATGTCAAGATCAACAACTCCTTCTCAGGTTGACCCTGTTCTGCCTTTGGGAGATGGATCAAATTTAAATCTATTGTGTACTCAGTGGCCTCTTTTGTCCATAAGCGAGTTCATTCGCCCTTAAAAGGCCAGTGACAAATTCCAGATTCTTTGTGAAAGAATCAAACATTTCTCTTTGTTCAGGAGGTGATTTGTTAGTTGTGGGTGTGAAAGGGGAACAGGGAAATGTTGGGTGGTTTCATCATATGTCACAGAAGTCCAGTGTAATGCATTTGGCTCAACCCTTTCTCATTTAAGATTTAAACCAATATTTTTGAAAGGAAATTCAACCCATATGTATCTGCCTCAGTAGCCTTGTTGGCTTTTATTGATAGGAAACAGGAAGTTGCTTTTTGCCAACATCACAAAAGGCCTAAACATCAAGTGAATTTTAATCTTGGCAAATGTAGCTTCTAACCTGAAAGGTGGAACATAGATTCCAGGTAATAACAAAAGAAAGATAAACATTATCCTTAAGCGTCTTCCAAGATAAGAAGGGCAAAGAAGACTGAGCAAGTTCTAAGAATTACTGATTGTTTCATTTTGTCCCAAAGCCAATATAATTTGTTCACAGATTCTCACATGCATAGGTGATGGTACAATTTATTCAAACAGTTCCAGCTGTGGATGCTAGAAGTTTAGCATAAAAAGAAAAAAAAATACTGTAATAACATCTTTGACTTTGATTTATTTGTGCCATTTGAAATAAAAATTATGAATGCAAGCTGTTTATCTACTACTTTGATTTGTATTTTTAATATAAAATACAGAAGTTTTTGAGAACAGGAGATACAGTTGCATTATCCTGAAAAAGAAATCTGCCTTTACTATCTTATACTATCTTCTAGGTTGATTAATTGAAAAACAAAATTGTTTCACAGAGTGTATTCACGACATTTTCTTACTCACTGTAAAGATTTGACACGGTGAATTGCTCTGATTTTTTGTGTTTAATTCCGTCTAAGATCTGTCCATGGGAAACTGCTCTTTAGACTGACTGTCCTTGCCAAAAATAAGGGTTCCCAAGGGTGGTGAGGAATATTGAAAACCAAATTCCAGACCCAGGACCAGATTGATAATTTAGTGCAGACAGACAGGCACAAAATTTGGTGACTTTTGGGAGGTGACTTCCAGCAATTGATGGAAGCACAAGTTCTGGACTAGATGAAGTCAGGAGGCAAGGTGCTTAAAATCATGAAATCTCAAGTATAGAGTAAATTTTATTTCTGCTGGAACTCAGCAAGGATCTGAAAGCCCACTTTCCCATGAGGTCCTGATTTGGTAAGGAGTCCACAGGGTATTTCCTGCCTCCAAGTAAAAGCCACATTGTAACAAGATTATCTTTGGTCACAGAGGGTCCTCTAAGCTGTGTTTCTCAAGGTATGGTTTTTTTTAGACCAGCAGCATCGGCATTACCTGAAAGGTTGTTAGAAATGCAAATTCTCAGGCTTTGCCCAAGAACTACCCAAGCATAAACTCTGGGATTGGGGCTCAATAATCTACGTTTTAATGTGACACCCAGTTGATTCCAATGAATAGTAAAGTTTGACAATCACTTCTCTAAATGAGTCAGTGCTTTTAGGCCTTTGGTGTAAAACTCTGCAATGCAACCATATTATAGCAGTTTGAATGTATGTACAATTCTATGAATTTAAGCACCAATTCTAATGTGGGCAATTGACTGTTAGCCACATGTTTTAATTGAATGTGTGGATTATATTTCCCTGGGAGCCTCAACCTCTGACTCCCTGGTCAGCTTGGTCAGCCCAACCTCTAAATGTTGGTTACCATCAATGTGTGATTAGGCTGCTTTAACCCTGCGTGCCCTACCACTCCCCAAAAGAGTCAAGCTAGATTCAGGTGGCTTAGAATGAAAATAATACCTGGTAGTTTCTTTCTAGGAGGTTCTCAAGCAATAGGTCAGGAATTTGGGCTACTTCTCCTGCTGTGTCTTCTTGGACCTCGATGGAAATTCTGACTGTCCTTGGGTCAGATGAGAAAGGATCCAGATTTCTGAAAGCCCAAAACTCTTGAGGTAAATCTCAGCCCCTTCTGCACTACCATATTATATAGTATTCTGCCTGGAATGATTTAAAAAGCTGTCACCTTTAATTTCCCTGTCAGTGAAGGGTGTTTCCCATTGTTTACTATCAAGCTGAGGTAATAGCAAGAGGCTTTAAGTCTTCTGCTTTTGTACATGTGCTGTGACTTTGCATATGTATGCAAAAGCCACTCATCTAAAGAGACACAAAACTATTCTTGCTCAGAAAGGAGTCCTGACTTTGACCCCTGATGGATACATATTTTTCAGAGTTTACTCCACATAAAGCAACTATTTATGGCTAGTTTGACCTGATTTCCAAGTTCCAGTGTGGTCATATACCTGGGGAGCTGGGGCTATCCACCTGTGACCCCCCGGGATCCCTTTGTCACTTCTGCCTAAGCTTGTCTCCTGTTCTCCGAGGCTCACCTTGGCTTCTAGTTTGTCCCGTAATAATAAGAAAGGCATCTCCTTTTGAAAATGTAATCAGAGCAGCAGGCACCAAGTGATACTGGTATGAGGTAACCACCTGATAGAGGTAGGTAGTCTTTCGTAAACTTCCTTCTGGAAAAGGAGCCACATCTTAGCAGTGGCCAGTTTAGGAATCTAGTCAGCAGGCAAATTTGGTTGGAGATGGATACACTCAGAGAGAGAGGCAGGTCCTTTAAAGTCATCTAAATACATAATAGGTCATTTTCTACCATAACATAGGCTCAAAAAATTGAATGATAAATGTGTGTCAGGAACATATACATTACTTAAGGTTTTTTATTTTAAGACTTGCATCAACCAAGTGAGGTAGGGCTTATTATTAGGATCCCTAGTTTGCAAGATGAGTAAACCAAGGATAGCAGAGGTTAGGTGAATCACTGTCAAAAAGCAAGTAAATTGGGAACTGCGTTCCAACCTTGGGTCACTGTTTTGTAAATGCTGTGCCATTAACCATTATATCATTGCTTCTCAAGCTATCAGACCCAATCTCCCTAGCTTCCTTTAAAACAAATATTTGAAAAGCCCCCTGTACTATCCTGAAATAAAATGTGTAGATAATGTAACCAGCCTCCATACAAAACGTTAAAATTCGTAAAAGAGGATACTGCTCAGCAACAAAAAGAGCAAACTACTGATACACAAAACAACAGGAATGAAGCTCAAAAACATTATATTGAGTAAATTCAGGCATAGAGAGTACCTTCTTTGTGATTCCATTTGTATATTATTCAAGAGCAGGCAAAACTAATCAACTGAATTAGATATCAGAACATTGTTTGTCTTTTGGGGTGGAGAAGATAAATAAAGAGGCACGAGGAGAGGAGAGTGATGGAAGTGTTCTGTCTTGATATCAATCTGTCTTGATAGATTGTGACTGTATGGTTGTATATTTGTTAAACTCATTAAAATATACTCTTAAGATCTATGTGTTTTGCTTTTTGCAATTATAACTCAATAAAAATTAAGTCAATATAAAATTATAACAGTAATATATAAGAAAAATAAAAGGATTTTAAAATAAATACTGTATTTCAAAATAGAAATGCTTAGTGTCATCTATAGTCAAAGACATACTGAAGCAATCAGATGATTGAATCTAATATTAATAAACAAATTTGGATTTTCAATTTTGAATTGAACATTGTCAAAACATTTATTCTTACATCACATTCTGAAAATATTATAAATATATATATTTATATTTATGTTCACTTAGAATGGGACAGCTTCAAATGCAGATAGATGCAATGTGCTGAATTGGGTTCACCAATATCATGAGTAATGCTGTTTTTAATGGAATGATGAACTACTCTTGGAAGAGTTCCAAAACGTTTTCCCCAAATTTTCCTCTATTTACACAGTAGTGCTAATTCTGGTAAATTTAGTGAATAAACAGTACAAAAATTATTTTTTGTTTATATATATAAAAAAGTTGAATTTAAAGTTCAGATGATTATACGTTGTATTTTTATTTACAAGAATGTCCAAGCATTTACAAAACTTGTGTAAATTAAAGGATGCTTCCTCATTGTGCAGGAATCTCCTCTCCTGGCAAGACATTTTACGTCCCTAGCCCTTGTCCACCAAACGTTGGGCACCAGGACTGTGCCCAAACATTGTGACAACTCAAAACTCCACACATGCCTGAATCTCCTCTAGAGAGGGACATTGGCTGAACTGAGAGCTCTGCCCCAGATAATACTGCAAATTGAAAGCTCCTTTGAAAGTGCTACCTCTTCTGCTAAGCCTTCTTTAACTTTTTTCCAGGCTCATCAACATGTCCTTCTCTGTCTTAGAACCCCAATGATATTTGTCTTAGAAATTAACTTTTTATTTTGGTAATTGTTAGTATATTTATCTAATCTCTCCTGAAATTATAGGGTCCTTGATGTTGGAAGTGCTTTTATATCTAACACCCAGCAGAGTTCAGGCACAAATTCCATACTCAGTATGTGTTTATTGAAAGTACATATGACTGGTTTAATGAAATAATGAATGCAAACATCAAATCTACTGAGTCCACATGATCCAGGCAATGGACTGAATTTATATTTAAAAAATATGATTATTTACGACACACATTCTATTATGTTGTATAGGTGGGATTTACTAGGATTAAAACAAATTTAGACTGAGAAGCAAATAAATCTTTCAAAATCCTGTTTTAAAATGTTATTGGCATTAAAAGGTAAATAAATAGGTGTATTTTACATAAAGGCCTTTTCATTTCCTTTTACTGAAATTAAGATGTGGTAAGTGCTGTATCAGTTTTTAAACCCAAGCTACCTCACTGTTATGTAACAGACCAAAAAATTAAGAAAAGAAAATGATAGGGACAGATTACATAAGAAAATCTATATTTATTTTAAAAGACAAAATGTGCTATTCTTACCAATGGGAAAGAGTCCCTTGCAGCCCATTACGGCTAGAAAGGCATCTCTGTTACCTCTGTACCTGAAGCCTTATCTGGGTTCTTACCCGATGTTATCTGCAAACAATCTCAATATTCTTAGCTGCTAGGAACATAGATATTGGACCTTCTTAGTTATGAAGTGAGAGCCAAAATTGTGATTAGATCGACTTGTCTCATTTCCCATCCTTCCAGCTGTTAGAAAACTGAATGACTTTTCAGATCTCCCAGCTTTATGGAAACTGAGGTACAGTGTAAGTATCCACCAAACCTCAGGCTAGCTACCGTGGCTTTGCTCTGCAAATGTGAGAGTTGGGCTCCTTGTGTTTATTTTTTTCATAAACCAAAGAGGGTTAACAGAATTAAGATTTCCAGAAAGACTCACCCTTGAAGATATATATTTATGTATTTGCTATGAATGTAAACAAAAATAAAATACTGGAAAAAAGTCACAGTTATTCTTCTTTAAAGTCCCTTTTGAAGATTTTGTTTTCCTTATTTATGAAATCTCAGAATTCAGATCTGGTTGTGGATACCAAAAGAAAAGGCCCAATTTTTACAATCTGTTGTATCCTTTTTTTCGGGGGTGGTAGGAAATTATTCCTGAATATAATCCTGTTGAAGCCTTGCTTGGGTCATTTTGGGGATAAGTTTAGAGGACCCTTTGAGACTTCTTTGTATTTGAACTCAAAGCTACGATATCCTAATTTTATCATTGTATTTGGGGTATTTTACTGAGAAAGAACCTTTATATGTCTCTTGGAAGATCAGTTTTAAGGCTAACTGGGAATACTTCAATATGTACATTTATATGAGGTCGGACAATTATGTTCGCGAACATCCTAGAAAAAGTGCTACATATCTCATTGCTGAATATCACTATGGTCACCTTTGAAGTACTCCCCTTGGGAAGCTATGCACCGATGCCAGTTCCTAGTCCACCCTTCAAAGCAATTTTGGAACTCTTTTTCTGGAAGGCCATCAAAGCTGTCATCGTATTACCCTTGATGTTCTCAATGTCATCAAAATGTCTTCCTTTCAATATTTTCTTTATCTTTGGCTAATGAAAGGAGTCATTGGGGGCCAGATCAGGTGAGTAGGGAGGGTGTTCCAATACAGTTATGTGTTTACTGGCTAAAACCTCCCTGACTGACAATGCTTTGGGGGCTGGTGCATTGTTGTGACGCAAGAGCCATGAATTGTTGGCGAAAAGTTCAGGTTGTCTAACTTTTTCATGCAGCCTTTTCAGCACTTCCAAATAGTAAACTTGGTTAACTGTTTGTCCAGTTGGTACAAATTCATAATGAATAATCCCTCTGA
>NW_017731679.1:194170-197686 GCF_001890085.2 Hipposideros armiger
AAAAAAAGACATAATTGCCAATTCACAGGAACCAGAAATAAAAAAAGAAACTCAAAGCCAGAGCACCCAAGATGATGCCTGTGGTCTACATAAACAATAATGTCCGGGGACTAGAGATTTAATGCTAAGAAATGTGGTCCTGGCCACCAAGAGTTGAGGAGTTGAACCTGAAAACCTAGTATAAGCTGGAACCATAAAGGGTTTCACACTTTTAAAAAGGTTCCTAGAAAAACTCCTCAATGAAACAGAAATGAGTTTGGTGTTGAGGATGGGGAGAAAATTATTCTCTAAGTAATAGAAACCTCAAGGATTATCCACAAATGGAACCCCGATTCTGACACTACTTGCGTTATATGGCAGTTTCAAACTGAGAAATTATTATGCTTTTCTTGACCAGTGAAATTCCTAGAATTCATAGCAGAACTAAATACAAAATGGGGATGTTTCCATAACCCAAAGTCACAAAACTCATAAAAAAGGTAATCTGGACTAAAAATGAGTTCATAACAACAACAAAAATATAAGCCACATAAGCAAACAACTTGCTGTAGAGGACATTCAGTGAAAACACAAACAGGAAAATTAGCATCTCAAAGAACTTAAGGAAATGTAATAATTTGAAAGGGTTTGGAATAAAATTCAAGACAGAAAGAGGATGACAATTATGATGAAGTTTTATATATATATATATATGTATGGAACTGGCAAATTTGAAAAAGAACCACATAGAACTTCTAGACATCATTTTTGAATTTTATGTTAAAAATATCCTCAAACAATTACATTGTGGATCACACAAAATTATGACAAGAACTGAAAATAGGTTTGACAATGTACAGAAAGCGATAATAAAAGCATAGACTGAGATACAAAGCAAAGAATAGATTGAGAAGATTTAATGGCAGAAAGAACATTTTTTTAAAAATGTGGAATTTTTCCACAATCAAAGAAAGTCATCAGATTGAAGAAGCACACTGAGTCCCAAGCAAGATTTTATTTATATGTATAAAAATCACATTGTATAAATATAAAAAGTTTACATATGTATAAACATAAAAAAGTTTACAAGAACAATAAAAAAATCTTAACCTGAACAGAGACAGATTACCTACAAAACAACAATTATACCTAGTGTGGACCACTCATGAACAGTAACAGAAGCCAAAAGAAAATGGAATAATATCTTCAAATGTTTAAATTTTATGCACAGTTGAAGTTCTATATAAGAATAATGCAGAAAAAGAGACATTTTTGGATAGTCTGAGAGATTTGACTACTCCCAGGCTTTAACTGGAAGAACTAATAAAAGGTCTAATTCAGGAAATATAGAATCTGGAAAATGCAAGAGACAAGAAGTATGTGAGTTGATATAAAGATGCACTGATAAAATAATGATAGTGTGGAGTAATTTTGTGAATTATCAAAATCATTGAAACCAAATAATATACTAGAAAACAATGTAATAAGGGATTTAGTGTACAAGTTCTAAGGGTATGTATTCAGGAGGAAGGCAGAAATAATGATTACACTTAGATATTGTTAAATCAAGTATGTTGGTTAAAATTTAAGCCTAAACATTCTTGAGAAAAGACTAAAACATAGTTTTTAAATAAGTAAAGAGTAAAACAAATGAATACAGAAAATGTAATCACAGCAATAGAAGGTAGAAAAGGAGACAAAAAAAATCAAGCAAAGCTTGGTAAAAACACAAAAATGATAGTACAAACAAATGCACGATAGTAGTAATTATAATAAAAATTAAGTAGATTAAGCTTACTCTTTACAAGACATTTTCCCATTGAAATCTTTTCTGAAATCTCAGGGCAGAGATTGGACAAGAGCCCTATTTGTACTTAGGTAAACTCATGTTTGTAGGAAGAATCTACCCACTCAGTTTGAAAAACAGTGTCCCCCTTATTCCAGGGTAGGGAGGGGTTTCACCTTTTAAAAAGCCTAGTGAAAAGATATATAAATATATTTTAATTTAAGTTGATAATTTCTCTTTTAAACCTATCTGTTAGTGAGTTTGGGTTTTCCAAAGCAAAACGTGTTTCTTTTTTTATAGGGTCACAAGTAATTGATCTCTTCATGTGGTAAAGAAGAGATATTGGATGTAGATGCAACCTATATTTACTGTAAAGAGTTTGGGGCACAGATGAGGTAAGTAATGCCTGTTATATTATGGGGCTAAATTAAGGCCTCTGTGTGTGTGTGTGTGTGTGTGTGTGTGTGTGTGTGTGTGTGTGTGTTTGTGTGTGTGTGTTGAACTACCTCTAATAAAACATCAGAATATTCAGTAGAATGGATTTACATATTCCATTCCCATCGTACACGTTTATTTTTTCTTTTCTAAGANACAAATGTTTGTGGGTGAAGAAAAACTGAGCAGAGAAATAAAATGCCTGAACAAAGACTACCTATCTAGAGAACCCCAATGCTTCCCCCAGCTCCCAACTCTCATTGCAGAGGTGCTTCGCCCTCAGGGCCCTGCCAAATGCAGAGAGACGCCTTGCCTCTAGGGCTGTGCAGACCACCATAGGACAGAATGCAGGAGTGAACTGTGCAGCCTCCATCTCAAATCTACAACTTTCCATGAAGCCAGGGCAGCAACGTGGACTTCTGGTAAGAAACCGGGAACCCACTCTGATGCTTGACAAGGTCCAAGGCCACACCAAGCCGAACTATTATCGTTGGGGCCTGTTGCTTTCCCGGGCAGCTGTGAGGTGTCTAGAATTTGTCCCAGAAGACCATAGCTGCCTGTCCCTGAAGGACAGCCTTTCCCCTGAAGGACAGCCTCAGGGTATTGCTAACGATTTCTCACCCAGCTCATTGGCCAGCGGTCTGTAATGGGGAGCTGGCCCCTTCACCAGGCCCCTCCATCAGGAAACTCTTGTCTTGCAACACAGGAGTTGGGGGGACACGCCTGAGGAGTGGGGTTGGGTCCTGGAACCTGGGCTGAGTGGGTGCAGTGTGGGATTTCCTGGAAAGGCAAACACTGCAGTTGCAGCCTGCAGGGTGGGCTATGTGGCTTCACTATAATATCTTTGTTAAGTAGTTACTAGTAATAAAACTTATAGGAGAAATAAGAATGATACTATAAAATTAGATAAGACCAAGAGCTGTAAATACACTATTACACTATGGAAATGAGAAAACAAAATATATAAAAAGTAAGATTATAAAAGATGAACCATGACACTTATAGGTCACATGACAAAATAAGTTCATACAGATTTAGCTCTACCTTTACGTTACCATAGTAAGCTTAAAAGACATAATTGCCAGGCCGGCAGAGTGGTGCGTTGGTTAAGAGCTGGCTTGGGACGCCAGCTCTGTGCAGCAAGGCCCCGGTTGGGATTTCGCATGAGGGCCAGTGACACTGCCCTCTACAGCTAAGATGGTGAACAACAGCTTGACCTGGAGCTGGGCTGCCATGAGTCTCTGGCGGCATAAGCTTCAGTGGGGCTGGCTGGCAGCGGGAGTGAGCTTTCATGAGCTGCCGTGAGACAAGTGACT
>NW_017731679.1:199871-208543 GCF_001890085.2 Hipposideros armiger
AGATATTGGATGTAGATGCAACCTATATTTACTGTAAAGAGTTTGGGGCACAGATGAGGTAAGTAATGCCTGTTATATTATGGGGCTAAATTAAGCTCTCTGTGTGTGTGTGTGTGTGTGTGTGTGTGTGTGTGTGTGTGTGTGTGTTTGTGTGTGTATGTTGAACTACCTCTAATAAAACATCAGAATATTCAGTAGAATGGATTTACATATTCCATTCCCATCGTACACGTTTATTTTTTCTTTTCTAAGATACTTGAATTTAGAACTTGAATTTAGAATTTTACAGATTCAGGAATAGCTCAGATGTTTTTTGTTCAGGAAATTCCAAGTATGCTGGTCTCATTTTCCTACTAAATATTTTTTTTCTCCCATTGAATATCTGGATCTGAGATTTGTTCTCTTATTAACAAACTTTGTCATAAGCTCTAGTTCATTAAAAATATTATGCGAATGCAACTTGCTTCTTTTCTGTTTGAAAAATTTTCTTTTCTCCCTCTGGTAACTGATGCAACATCCTTAGATTTAGACCTTATAAAGCCCTGGAGAATTAGGGCTTTATCCATAGTCCTTTTCAGCTTTCCACTATGATTATTCTCTCTTACTCTGAACTGAGATTTATGGATGTCAAAGGGAATTTTGCATGAAGTTTATTTTAAACTCCAGAAACATAGCCTTATTTAGAATACTATATGTAATTTGTTCCTTATTTAATGCAAAGGTTGCAGCTGGATTAAGAAAATGTCATATTGCACAATTTTCTCTTTTGCTACTACAAACATTTTCTCTGTGGTTATGCATATATGACTTTATGTGTTCATAACGCAATGGAGGAAGGGACTAATGTTTACTGAACTTTGGCTATTTTATCAGTCTGTAGCAGGCACATTACATAAACAATTTAATGTAACACTTTCAATTCATGAGTTAGTTTTAACTTTCCACGTATTCTAGAGGAGAAAACGGGGTATAAAGGAGTATGTGCTGGTCATAATATTTATGTCTTCCACATTCTAATCTAAAAGGTATTATATTGACTTCATTTATGGGATATTTTGAATAAAGTCGTTTTTTTTTTCTTTTACTGTCATAGCAGTCTCTTTACAGGCACTTGACTTTAAAGACTAGAGAGTTTATTTTTATAAAGCATTGGTAGTAGTTAAGAATATTTTTCTTATTTCTGTGTCCTCTTCTACTTTTTATAAATATTTAGTTTCATACATGATATTTTCTATTTTAAGATAGTTTGCCCTGTAATGCCTTTATTATAAGATCTTAGATGCAGTCATTTAAAATAGCGTTTCTACATTGTATTGTTTTAGAGATTATAAATTAGACTACATTTGTTTTATATATATATTATATTATATACAGTATAGGTATATACAGTCTTCTGTTAGAAGACTGCACAAATTCATAATGTACAGTTTGACAAGTTCTGACATGTGAACATACCCATGAAACCATAGCCACAATCAAGATAGAGAACATATACGTTGCCCCTGTAAAATTTCTTCCTGCACCGTTGTAATCCCTTCCTCACCCCCCTCCTTTCTAGCCTGTCCCCAGAAACCACTGATCTACTTTCTGTCACCATGGATTAGTTTGCATTTTCAAGTTTTATTTGAATGGGATTATACAACATGTATTTTGGTGGGGGCGGGGGGCATGAATGGGTTCTAGCTTCTTTCACACAACATAATTATTTTGAGACTTGTCCATGTTGTATGTATCAATAGTGTATCATATTTTACTGCTGAGTAGTATGATATAGTTCATGTACTTACCTGTTAATTGGCATTTGGTTTGTTTCTAGTTTTGAGCTGTTACTAATGAAATTTCTATAACTATTGATGTACATGATTTTGTATGGACATATGCTTTCTTTTCTCTTGATCAAATACCTAGGAGTTAATGGCTGGATCATATGGTATGTGTACATTTAACTTTTTAAAAAATTGTCAAAGTTGTTTTCAAAGTGGTTGTACTCTTCAACAGTCTCAGTAGAATTTTATGAAAGTTCTAGTTTTTCACATCCTCACCCAAACTTGGAATAGCGAGTCTCTTTAATTTTACCCATTCTGTCATGTTTCGATTTGTGGTTTTAATTGGCATTCTCCTCATGGCAAACATATTGAGCATGTTTTTGTGTGTTTATTACCATCAACACATCTTTGATAAACCGTCTGTTCAAATATTTTGTCCATTTTTTATTGGGTTGTTTGACTTGTTGATTTTTAGTAGTTTGTGTTTCACCTGAATTCTCGATTGATCTAAATCTACTGTGTCCATATGCTTTGTTGAAGTTTTCCACTTTGCAAATGTTCCCCAAATTGATACAGATTATATGATCCATTTTCTAGCTCTCTGAAGGAATTCAGTAGGTCCCAAGCAAGTCTTGGGTAGTGGATGAGTTGGGGTTATCACTTTATGAGGTGTGTAAATGATCATTATGTTGTTTTGTACACCTGAAACAAATATTAAAAAAAATGCATGATAGGAAATTATCAAACACTTTGATATACTCCATATAGATATGATTATATATGAGAAGATTTCTTGTTTTGCCTTTATTACTCTTTGTCCTGTATTTATAGATAAAGGAATAGAGACCACAGACACGATTTACATTCCAACTGTGATTCTTTTCCTTAACTTTCCTAATTTTGTTTCTATTTTTTAATAAAATATTCATTGACTACTTTGGAGCATATACTATGTGCCAGCACTCATTAAAGGAGAGCCTTATTCCATGTCCTCACAGTTTCATTGAGGGCAGGTAATTTCTGATGCAATCTCCACAGGGGAAGTACTGGAATGAACACTTTTCAAGTGATCTATCCACTCATTTAATCTTTTCTTCCCCTTAAAAATATGATTAAGTGCATTGGTTAAATTGGCGAGACCCTGATATGTACTGGGCAATGTATTCTAGGATGCAGAATTCGTCCACTGAAAGGCAATATGGGGTGAGGTAGATATCATCCCTTATCTCTGGCTTTATTAGATCTAGTTGCACTCAGGTGAGGCAGGCACTTCTGCTTCAACCAACTACATTGTAAGTCTTCTATTTATCTGTGTTGGAAATGTACCATTCTCCAGAATCTCTTTGAGAAACTGAAAAAGTGTATCAGGTCATACTTGTCTTATAGTCTTTTCTTCAAGAAGTGAGGGCGCATTCACCAATTTAGCTCTTTGAGGGGGCTTAGTGTTTTGGGAGCATTTGGAAATAAGTTTTTTTTTATCTGTATATGATTCTTTATTACTTTTACCTTTATTTGATTCATTCAGTAAGCTTTTTACTGAGCATCTACTATGTTCTAAGTGCTATTAATAAAAATACAATAGTGAATGAGACAGGTTTTCTGCAGCAGATTAAAAGAGGAAAAATGTCAAGGAAATGTAAACTAGTGAAAATAATAGAGGTTTATATGAGAAAGTGTGGTTGGGAACTTTTTAATTTGCATGGTTAGGAAGGCCCTGTTTGCGTGGTGACATTTTAGGTGTATCTTGAATGATGCAATTTAGGATGCAGCTTAATGTGAGGAAACAACTAAATATGGGGAGACTGTATAAGGGAAGATGGAGAGGAAGAATGTCACTGGTAGAGAAAACAGACTCTGTCAAAGCTGATGAGCTTGTGGAAGGGTAGAAAGAAGAGTGACTAGTGAGTGGTTCACCGAGGGAGAGAGATAAAGGCTACCCCCTAAAGTAAGTGGTAGTGTCACTGCTGACCTCTTTTTCTCCCCTTCTTGTACTTAGATCTTGGCTCATTTCCTGTTAACACTTTCTACAACTCTTTCTTCTGAGCCTTAATTTCTTCACATAATATTTTAGAACTCGCTGATATAACGGTTTTATTTTCAGAATGTAACCCTTTACATGAAGTCAGAATGAATAATATTTTCTCTTTCTAAAAGATTCTAACTAGAGTATATTAATATATATTTTTTGAAGTCTGTACTGCATTTGTATCACAGAATCCGAATTTATCTCTGTTATTTGAACCCAAAATATTCTGTTTTAGATTATTTTCACAAGGGAGCTTTAAAATAGTTATACATTAAAAAAATTATGGGTTATTTTATGACACTCATGCTCTTCCTTGTATTTTCGGTTTTATGTACTTAATATTTGGGGCTTTCTTCCTTCCTTTTTTTTTTCTGTCTTTAGGTTTCTCTGAGTTTTACTTTGGTTCTACCAATAGTCATTTTTCACAGTAGTCACTCCATTAAACAATTACAGCAACCGACCCTTAACATACTCATAACATTTACGTAATAAATGGTTCTTTATCCAATTATTTCCCAAGAGAAAATTAATCCTTGAGTGTGGACATGGAATTCCTCAGCTAAATGCATGTTTGACCTAGCCAGGTACCTAAACAGACAGTTGTTCCACTACTGAAAATTATCTGAGTAGAATGCTTAACCACTCATGGTGGTCTTAAAAGAAAATGAGAGGTATCTGTCAGGATCCTCTAAGCAGTTCAGCTTTCTAATCAGACCATCTGAATTCTTGAGTGAAAGATAAGAAAAAACCTTGCTTACCTATCGGCAGTCACTCAACAATAATAAAGCAGATGTTTAAACAAGGTACACTTAGCCATGCCTGTCAGTCTGTCATTTAGTGAAGAGGTGGGGATACAGTGGAGAGGAAGGGGGAAAGGAAAAACCAATGAGGGAGAGGAAGCAAAGAATCCTTTAGACCTGAGAGTATGAGCAATTGACGTGCAAATATAGAGGCAATGGCTTAAAATAACAATGTGGTGGCCTAAAACGCTGTTGCAAGTCTGAAACAGTAGCTGCAATTTATTGATTTTGAAATATGTCCAGAAAGAAATACTGGGTCAGTGCTAAGTGAACCAACCACAGCTGAGATCTGGAGAACGTATTTTATACTTCCTATCTTTCATATGCATTATTTTGGCATTTGGGCATTTGGCCAGAGTATGTAAGATTTTGTGGTATATATCTAGAGAATAATTTTCCTAAGGAGTTATTTTTTGGTTTGTTTGGCTGTGATGTTTGGAAAGTATGCATTTGGTGTTTTGAACTAGGTGAATCATTCAGTCTCTCGAGGTCTGATTTCCTGATCTGTAGAATGGTGACAATAATACATACTTTGAAGAGCTGTTATAAGAACTGGAAGTTAGGTATGTAAAAAAGAGCCATCCTTAGTTTTGATGGTGTGTTTTCTTGGAAGTTGTTGAGATTGTTATCGATGGTTTATTTTGCAGTTAATGTGGAAATATGAGATGCCAAAGGGAGAACTCTTCATGGGAACTTAATAGGAATAGCTAAAAACAGGGAATGAACTCAACCCAATGTCTTTGGGATAAGAGACTGTAACTATAGCACCACTGAAGTATTTACTAAGGAATATTTACATTTAGGGATTACCTAAGCAATATGGCAGGCCACCTTGCAGTCCATTTTACCAGAGGGGATGCTCAGGGAGGAGTTAACACACAGACTCGTGTGTGCACACACAAATATTTATAAGTTGGTGAATATGCCTGGGGAGGAGGTGACATTTGGCTGTGTGCTGGCATCTGTTCCACGCAAACTACTTACTTGCCTATGGGGAAATATAAATCCAAAACAAAGTAATAGGACAACTTTCAGTCTATTGTCATATTCAAAACCAAGATTTTAAAACCTGTTTTCAACATAGCCTTAGAGCAGCGGTTCTCAACCTGTGGGTCGCGACCCCTTTGGGGGTTGAACGACCCTTTCACAGGGGTCGCCTAAGACCATCGGAAAACAAAAAGATATTTACATTATGATTCATAACAGTAGCAAAATTACAGTTATAGAGTAGCAATGAAAATAATTTTATGGTTGGGGGTCACCACAACATGAGGAACTCTATTAAGGGGTCATGGCATTAGGAAGGTTGAGAACCGCTGCCTTAGAGGATTCAGAGATGGGTTTGAGAGTTTCCTGGGAACCCATTGACACTATATGTGACGTTTTGTATGTGCATTTTCATGGGTTGAATTTTCATAATTTCTATTTTCAGAAAGGTTTCTGATCATAAAAAATTAAGCAAGTTAAGCTGAAGCTGAATAATATTGTATGTCAACTATAATTTAATATATATATGTATATGGTCATGGGATATAGAGTATAGTATATGGAATAGAGTCAATGGAATTGTAACAGCTATATATGATGTCAGAGGGGCAATAGATTGGGGGATGGGAGTTACCACTTTGTGAGGAGTGAAATGTATAACTATCACATTGTTTTGTACACCTGTCACTAAAAAAAGAAAATAGTTAAGCATCCCTGTTTGATGTTATAGAATAAGATAAGGTAAAGAAAATTGCTGCCAAAAGCCTTTCTATATCTGATGTTTAGTGGAAAGGTGGTCTGTTTCAATTGGATCTATTTATATTCTTTGGATTAGCATCACCAGCAAATAAGTAACAGTAAACAGGTTGCAAAATAGCAACTTGAAATAGTCCCTAGTTTCTATCTAGCAATTTTCTCCCCAGGCTCTCTGTTTGGTTTCTATTTAGTTTCTAAAATTTCTAAATTGAATTCTGATCAGTTTTCAGGTAGTGGGAGAAACTGATGGAGATGAGTCAGATAAAAACAAATAGAACAAAAAGATAGCTGAAAAGATAGTTGAAAAAGGCCTCTAAAAACTTTTGTGGTAATTGATTAAATAAAGCCTGACTCACAGAAGTTCCTGCAAGGCAAACTGTATGCCAATTTATTAATCTAGATCAGGGGTTGGCAAACTGTGGCTTGCGATCCATATGTGGCTCTTCGGGTACCTTCTGTCTCAAAAGTTTGCTGACCCCTAGAAGAGCCAATCCTGTCCCTCACAACAATTTAAAAATTATTCAAGAGCCATAAATATATTTTTACATAATCACCATTATATGAATAATATCCTTTAAAAATTTTATAAATGAAACTGCGATAGAGTTATTTTCATTTTCAATTTTACTTCAGAGCTTGCGGCTCGTGAGCTGCAGTTTTTTTACCCCTGGCGGCTCTTCCGTGTCAAAAGTTTGCTGACCCCTGGTCTAGAGGAATAAAAAGAAATAATTAACTATGTCATGATTTGGGGAATTCAGTCACCAAGTGTAGATACTTGTATGCCAGTTTCTACAAATTGTATGTGAGTTTATTACGCCTGAAGAATCAAAAGAAGTAATAAACTATGTTTTGATTTGGGAAATTTAATCAAGTATAGAAACTTGCAAATTTTTTTGCACTGAAATAGTAATAGTGGACATATGTGTATTACATTTAGGGTGTGGTATATACATTATCTTATTTAATCTTCTCAAACACCCAATGAATAAAATACTATTTCATCACTATTTTAATGATGAGGAAATTAATAATTAGGTAGATTGGGCAACTTGGCAGAAGTCCTACTATAAATGAGAGCACTAGGAGTCAAACTCAATGACCTATTATGATGTTGACAAAGAAGGGACTCTAAAACCTCAGACTTTATAAGAAACTAAGAGACATAGTACAGTTATTACATTGAGGATTAATATTGATAATGCCATTGCTAAATATCACACTATTTAATGGATAAAGTACCACTGCTGCAGTAAGGATACTGGCTAGCAATAGGACATTCAAAGTAATAAGCCATTCATGATTCTGTGCCTTTCTATGTTTATGGCCATTCTCGCCTCCCAGAGTAAATGCTATATTTATTATTTTTCATTTCTTTCATGGATTTCAATATTGTATGGTTTAATTTTAAGAAGCTCTAACATTGTTTTTGTTAGGTACATTTTAACAATTGTATTGGCACCTTCGATAAATTTGGCAGGTCATTCTGACTTTTCATTGTGGTCTGGGAGACATGTACCCTGGAATCTGTGATAGAGACTGGCACCACAAAACCAGTCATATACATAATGGAATACAAAGGTAATGAAGTGTCACATTGCTCTATTAGTGAAAAAAAGAGAAACTATTATCTTTTGTGATGGGTATATTACAAGAGACTTGGCATTTGTCATAAACAAACACTAGTGTATTTTTTATGAAACCAAACTGCTGATTCAGAAGAATGTTTTAAAGCATAAATACATATGAGGAAAATAATATATCAGCAGAGTTCAAGCAATAAAGCATAGTTGCACATTGCAGTAGATATTTTTAATATCGATAACATCTACTTAGTTTATTCTTCCACTCATAGAGTCATTTATTTATGCAACATTCAAGGAGCACATACCATGTATCAAGGTCTGTGTTTGATGTAAAATAATTTAAAAATGAAATAGAGAAGACCCTTGAAAGAGCTTATAGTTTCTGCCAATTATCAGAAAATAGTCCACAAGTAACCTAGTTTTCTATGTAACATTATGAACTTATATGACTGCAGAATCAGAGTTTAGCTGCTTCTGGATTTCTGATGGAAACTGGGTGCATGCAAAAGGATATGATGTCACCACATTACTGAGGTCCTAACCTGTCTCCACATCTTAGTGATGCTTCCTCAACTTTCCAACAAATGATTATTTCTCTCTTCCGCTTTCTGATATAGTAGCATTTATGGTCAGGGTTGAAACTGGGAGTGAAAAGCAGGTATGGAGTTTTGCCTAATTTATCCCTAGTTTTTCAAAAAAGCCTTTTTTTGCTAAAATCAATGAACGTATTTTAGTTAATTTGCTTGACTTCTTT
>NW_017731679.1:210950-262959 GCF_001890085.2 Hipposideros armiger
TGGTAAGGTGTGGGAGGAGAGGAAAAGTTCTGTAGTACTATGATTAGGTATCAGTCTTTTAGTGAGACTGTGCCCTTGGGTTGTGAACTTCACAAGTGCTTCTCCTACTATCCCTTTCTTTGTAGGTGGGAGAGGATGGCTAGTGGGGGTTGGAGTTGCACATTTTCCTTCTCTCAGGTTGGCTAGGCTATGATATTACTGTAATAGTTTATGTTTTGCTAAAATAGTTTGTCTTGAGGACAGGCCTTGTTAAGAACAGAATGCTCAGATGTATTTCAAAATGGTTACTTTTCCTTCCTCTCGCAGGAAGCAGGAGGGGATTTTTCTGTGATAATCACTGGGAGAACCTAGTAGAGCTCCTAGAGGTAAAACTCACAAAAGTCTTGGGCTCTTTTTGGAGTTTTTAACTCTCAAACTTGTTCATGTTGACCCTCCAACAATTCATCAATTACAGTTTAGGTTTTCCTAACCTGTACGGTTCCCAGGGAAGTTTCTGCTTCTCTATGTCCACCTGTCTGTCTTTCTCACTTGGGGAGTAGAAGATTGTCCTATGACCTTACTTCTCTAACAGATCTAAGAAGAGTTGTTGATTTTTCAGTTTGCTCAATTTTTTATTTGTTAGGACAGAATGATGATTTCCAACCTCTTTACATTCCAGAATGGAAACTAGAAGTCTCTGAAAGTACACATAACTAAATATAAATTATTCACATTTAATGCTCTTCTGTGATGCTGATAGTTGTAGTTTTACCAGATTTTTAGCTTTAGAAAATATGGCTAAGAATTCCCTGTGTTTTGGAAAGTATTGCAGAGGAAATAGCATGACTAGCACTGTTTCCATTATTGAGCCAACTCATAGTTTCTGAGTGCCTATACGTGTCAAGCTATTTCTAGGTATTTTCACATATATTATCTCATTTAATTTCTGTGTCCACTCCTCATTTTTACATGGGAAGGACGTAGGTTGAGGGAAGTTATACTGCTGTTTGCAACTACGTTGGGCTATTGGTTGTTGACGGAATCAGGTTTGACTTAGTCTTTCTGACTTACTTTATTCCCGGTTGATAATCATGCTTCTCATCTGAGTATTCTTTTTTTTCACTTGGTAAAATGTTCACAATTGTCTTTGACCTTTTAGAGGTAAAGGGATTATCCTGAAAAGCTTAAGTATTCTGGAAAAAAAAGATTCTTTGTCACAAAATTATTACATCTTGTCATGGTTATTAGGATGGGGAATTACAATGGCTGCTAAAAACAAATGGCAAATGTTATTTATCTAAAATTATGATATTAATGTCCTGAGCACCTTGAGAGACAACTATCGATTTTATTTTATACTTACTAACTCCTAATCAATTTAGCTACTCTGCCTCTATTCATTATGTTTAATTACTGAAGGACAAATTACTGTATTTTTGTTTGCAATTGATATTACTTTCTGTTCTGTATATCTACTGTGGATACCCAGAGACTGTAGACTAAAGATAGTTTTACTCTGAGAAGGTTAATTAGAGCTCCAAAAAACAGAGGGCAAGAGAATGTGGTCTTCAGCCTTTCAGAAATTATATACCAGTTTTCAAATAAAAAATATTAATAGATATTAAAATTTTGATAGATATATCTGGCATTATGAGGCAGATATATAAATGCAGGTTGATATTTAGGCAACCAGATTTCATTTGAATTTCCCCAGACTAAATATAAATAATTTGGAAACTATGGGATTGTAAAATTAGAGGTTAAGTTGAAATAACTTGATCTAAATATATCTACCAAATAGTAAGAGTTGAGACTTTTATATTAGATTTATTAATTATTATTATTATTCCTATAGAATTTTATGGGAATTGAATTTCATTGTTGTAAAGCAAAAGATTCAGGTAGATAGCATAATTCTGCTATTCATTGTACTTTGTTGAAACCTTCATTAGCTCTGAGGAGACTTGTTCAGGAAACTTTGTTTAAGGAAGATTCTTTTGATATTTGGGATCAGATTTCAAGAGCTAAGAGACTTGAAGTGGGAATAAGTTTCTAGTTCTAGAATTTCTCCTAAGCTCTGAACTGGAAAGTGTGTGTTTCTAGCATCAGTATGAATTAATTCTGTATTTTCTGATACATAGGCCAATGTTAGTTGCCTTCCCTCCCTAATAACCTTAAAGAAGTAGGAAGGTACAGTAGAAGAGCATGAGCTTTGGCATGAGGCAAATCTGGAGCTCTATCTATCTATCATCTATCTATCTATCTATACATACACTTTCTGCATCTGTTTTGTTATTTCAAAATAGCAGGCATACTATTTTACAATAACTATCTTACAAGAATGTTATGGGGATCAAATGAGATGCTATAATTGTACCTGTACCTGTACCTATATCTGTAACTGTAACTATTACCTGATCCCTTCCAAGTCTTCTCCATTGTTTTGCTAATACATGTATTGATTATCAATTAGGCGATCAAGGCACTGAGAACAGTGAAGCAAAACAGTCCTGTTTCCTGTCCTTATGGGAGGAGAGAGGCAGTAACTAACCATAATCACACAATTGAACTATGGTGGGCTTATATATGAAAAAGGAAAAGCAGATGGATGAGCAAATACGACTGAGAAGAAGTAGAGAAGTAAGATTAAAAACAGGAAATTATGGTGTCATGGAAGTCCAGAGAAGAGATTTTAAGTACACTTGACTGTGTTGAGTACTGCTGAGAGGTCAAGCAGGTGAAGAACGGAGAGTGTTCTTTGATCTGGCAGCATGGGAGTAGTTTGTGACCTTACTAAATATTGTTGGTGAACAGAAGGAATAGAGACCTGTTTGATGTGTCTGGGGACTTCATCTTAGATGAGGAAATAGAGACAGGGTATGGAGACAACTCTTTTTGGGATTTGTGAAGGAGAGAGGTAAGAAAGAATGGTATATTATAGAAGGCTGAAGGAGAGAAGAGGTACTAGAGTATGTTGGTGGCTTATGACAAGGGATCAGTCAAGACTAAGAGATTAAGGCCCTTCCCTCCCTCCGTGGTGATAAGATCACCTGAAAAACTTAAAAAAACAACAAAGGAAAAAAAAAGAGTAAGAGTCTAAAGAGATAGCAAACAGAGAGGATACCTGCTTTTTACTCTCAGAATATCTGCTCATGCTTTCCTTTCTAAATCAAATTTCAAATGTCCATAGCTCAGTTGAGAAACTGACAGTCTCAGAAACTATTGACATGAAGACATGTCTTTTTATCTGAACAGTGTGTTGAAGCCTGATAAACTCTTCATTTCACTGAAGAGGAGAGCAGGCAGAAACTTGTCAGCTAAAATCAAGTTGGACATGTATTTTAAAATACACAAGCTTAAATAATTTTGGGGTAAGTAGTTCTAAGACCCCATACTACTCAATTGATTAAAAAAATACTACAGATACAGGAAACATTAAGAAGGAACCCCAAGAAGCTAGGAATTTTGAAAGACTGTAGGACCTCACTTTGCCTGTTTTAGAATTTCGAATGAAGGAAGATATTACTGATAATAATGTGGATTTTGCCTTTAGAATTTAAGTCTTGTGCTTCTAATTTCATTATTGATGCATGGAAACTTAAATGATCTCTAAGGAGTTCAACATTTGCAGTGTGGTGACTACCAACTAGGGAAAACATACTTGTTTTGTCCCCTTAATTAAACATTTCTCAACTCAGTGAGAATTTTTAGGATGATATAAAAAGAAAATAAATTCAAGAATATGGTTTATTATTGAACTAAATAGTTCAAAGTGTTACTTTTTTCAGGCTTATTTTCTCAATCTATTTCAAAGCATTTTTAAAGCTAAAACATGAATATAGGTATTATGAATTTTAATATATCAATAGAGAAAACTAATCAATGCTAAGGTCATTTTGAACTCTTAAGATTCGATATTCTGCGTTAAATTCCTTCCATAGTAGACTTCTAGAGACTCACAGACTTCGTCTCAGTTTTTCAGATGTGCTTTATGAATCAAGAAGTTTTGTGTTGATATTGGCATAGAACCATAGATTTTTAAACCAAGAACTTTAGGAATCCTTTATCACTCGAAATCTAAAAGGGGGGCTGGAAATGCTATATAGAATTTTGTTGATATATGCATATATTCAGATTCTCATAGATTTCCTTAGATTCTTAAAGTGACTGACCTAAAAAAGGCATCTAAAGCTACATTTTATAGAGGAGAAAACCAATGCCTTGAGAACCAAGGAATCTCCCAAAATCACACAAAGTTTTAGTGGGAGCAATTTGTATTATGGTATTCATTTCATTCTGAAATCCATAAAATCAAACCAGACATATTAAGACTTTCTTTATTGCTCAAGTCATTTATCAGGCTCAGTTTGTCTGTTGCATGGCTCTACACTACTATTTAAGTGCTTTGGCACTGCTTTAATATTTTATGAGAAAAAATAAAAAAGTAAGGGGAGATAGACATCTTTGCCTTTACTGGGAAAAATAAAGAAAAAGCTATTAAAACGCAGTTTATCAAATTAGATGCTGAAAGACACATTAGCATTTTGCATTGCACTAACCCTGTGCTAACATGATCAGTTCAAACCTGAGAAGAAGTGGAATGTGTCCACTATTTTTCTGTTTTTCTATTTCAGCAGTGAATAGACATCTTGATAGAGCCCAGCTGCTATTTTCATTGACTTAATGAGTTTCTTAATGCACCCCATTGTGCCTCAGTATTAGAGAAACATATGGCAGATTGAACTATGGATTTATTTGACTTTTTATTGTATACTTTCCACCTGTGATTCTATAGTTTCTTTAAGAAATCATATATATATATGATTATATAATCTATACTTGTTATATATATTATATAATATATAGTTGTGCTATTTATACAGACATGTGAATGAAATTGCTTTTTCTTCTTAAATGTTGCCAATAACTCTACATTCTAGAAGAAAAATATGAAAAATAACATAAAAATCCACCCTCATTTTAAAGTAATTGTGAATGTTAAGATTTTTTGGAAAAGTAATAAGAATATAGTAAAAGGTACATCAAAAAGGCTTAAAGTCAGTAACTTAATCTACTAGCAATAATATCATGAAATAAGTGCATAAATGTCCTAAAAATTAAACATAGGCAGTCTTATAAAGATATTGGGTCAGTAAAAGATGTCTTAATAGAAATGTAATCAATCAAATCAATCAGGGATTCAGAAAAAATGGGAGAACATCAATAAATAGATAAGCTGCTGCTTCTTTTTTTTTTTCCTGGTAATGATTTTCCTGAACCTCATTTGATAATGAATTTCAAGTTATATAAGTCCTCACATAAATCTTACAACACCATTATAAATGACTAATTATAGTAAAGCTCAATACGAGAATTAAGTAATTCCCTGGGGCCACCTGAAAGAGCCCAATGTTAACTGCATTATGGCACTGGGTTTTGATGTGCAGCTATTATTTTCCATGCTTTGACTTTGAAGACACTGATCAAAAACTACCACCTTCTATCATGCACAATAACCCTGTGAGAGGCCTGACAACACCTCATAACAACCACCTTATGCTCACAAAGAAAGAACTTGAAAACCAATAGATGTGAATGGCTAGGAGCCAGGGAAGAACTGATTTACCAAATTTACCTCTTGTTTAGAATCCTTGTGAATGGAAGCCATTTTTTTTTTTAGATTCACACAGCTTTTTAATTGGGACACTTCTAATGAAAGCTCCAGAATACAGGCTCTGATATAGCAAAGGATAGAAGAGAAAAAGGGAAGCATGTGTAATACTTTTCAAAGTTAATTTCACCATATTTTATAACAATCATGAACAAAAAATTGTTTTCTAGTTCCGTTGGCAATTACTCATGAAGACATGGGGATTTGAGGATATTTGAGGAACTGATTTACGTATCTTGTTTATGTTCAGTCAGTGGAATACAGTAGAATTAATGATAAATATTGAAATGTATCTTTTTTTAAGTTAATTCTTTCTTCCAAAATGTGCATATATAACTTCTCTTTTGTAAATTCTTATTTTATGAAAGCCGTTAAATATTTTTCTAATGCCAAATGTCAGGGTCTCCCAACAGTCACCTTGAGAAGTCAAAACTATCTTGAAATTAAATGACAGGTTTTAAAAGGAGTAAAATGTATTACCTAATCTGACTTTCATATGCTTAAGACTAAAAGGAAGACATGTTTTTAGTGGTATGAATAAATAAATAAAATTTTCCCCCTTGATTTCTGTCTTACTGTTACATGGTGGGATGTGGGTAAAACAACAAAACCTCCATCATTTAACTTTACTAAATTAGAAGATATGTAAAATATGGAATTTTGAATTTCTCTTTATTTTTTCACATCTTCTTCTTTTAAAAGGCACTGTTATTAACTGAAAGAATAGATTCATTTTCAAGGTTGATAAAGAGTAAGCCAATAAGCACCCCTTCTAAGTAACTGTATCATGAACAACAGGTTGCTCTGAATCTCTTCTACAGGGGGAGCTAGCTTGACTTTTGGGGAGAAGCATCACTGTAGGGAATCTGAATATTAGAGTACCTTGAGGGCTTATTACCTTTGAAACTAAGTGTTTTTGATTTGTAAAATCAGGGTAATATAAATGGCCTCAATAATGTGATTATGAGGATTAAATGACATAATATATGTAAAGCCCAAGCATAGTGCATGATACACAATAACTAACCAGCTCTTAAAAGGTAGCTATACCAATGAGAGAGATGTCCTTCGTATATAGAAGATCCTTTAAGATGGTAACATTTTGTGAGGGAAATTTATTGATTAATGGCTCTTGTTTTTTCTTTTTAATTAACTTACCTAAGATGCATTTTAAATTAAACTTCTTACTAAAATGCTTCAGTGTTTAACATGTGCTGCTCATTCTGTTATGATCTTTAACAGTCACATAAAGGTTTTTCACATACTTCCTGAGTGAAACTGCTTTGCTGTCTGTTGAAGGACTGAATTCTTAGGAAATGTTTTCACATGTGTTAAGTTACGTAGGTGGATTCTATTCAGTGTAAGACAAATCACAAAGCTTCTCTCAATCCCTAAGCATAAGTTACTTTTAATATCCTATGAGTTAATAAAACAATACAAGTTTCATAAGTTCTGAGCCCTATTTACACAGTAAACTTAGATCCATTAGAGTAAACTTAATAAAGAGCATAGCTTTTGAACATGTGCTTATGCAATTAACCACAGTGGCACCACGGTTTCTTGTTATAGTCTTTAAGTCAACAGCACTCCTTTATAAAGAATTGTTTAAATCAGCAAGTTCACAAAAGGCTGTGTAATTTACTCAGAGAACCATCAGAGTATGTTACAATGATTGGAGCATTTGCCATGTTTTGCTTCAATTCCCCCCAATGATACTCAACCAGAGATTTGAAAAATGGTGATTGTCTTTCTATGAACTGAAACCTTACGGAATTTATTTTCCTACTGGAACTCTCAGTTATCACTGTTATTTCAAGAGAAAACAGTATCAATTTTCTAATAAGAAAATCACTGCCATTTGAAAGAAAAAGAAAAAATAAATGAGATGATGAAATGAACTATCCATTAGAATTCAATTCATATGACTTCTTCAGGAAAAAAGTTAGTAACATAAGTCAAAAGTTTAGAAAATATTCACAACCTTTAGTTAAGTACTTTTATTTATAGGAATTTATTCTAAAAAGATAATTTGAAACAGAAAACATCTTAAGCTCAATGTTCATTCCTTCCTTATTTAAAGCAAGGAGAAAAATGAAACATGAATGTCCTAAGCTAGAAGAATTAACTAACCATTGTATGGCTAAATAATGGAAAATTATACAGCTATTAGAGATGTGTTTGCAAAAAACAGGAAATGTTTTATATTATAATATTAAAAGTATTACATATATACTATTATCACAACCTTTTTATATGCAGAAAGGTTAGCAGTAAATAAACTAACACATTAATCTATCATATTCATAAGCAACTATGTGTGCTTAGATCTAAACATTTTGAAAAATACTGGAATACAGTTACAGTGGCATGAAAAGTATAACTGTACAGTTTCATAAGACTTTTTCTTTAACAAAAAATTTGTCATAAAATACCTTATATAATGTTAAAAGTACAAAACACAAAGTAAACAGTAAACCATACTTAAAAAGAAATCACACTCCAGCTTATATAAACACCAGGGAGGTAAAACAGGAAAGGATTAATTTTTAGTGCACTGGAAATTGCTTCTCAAAAATTTCAGAATACTGAGGAAAAGTAATGTGATATTGGTGCCTATTCTGCCAATTTACAAGTAAATCCTATGGCATTCATTCTTTATTTTCAACGATGTGTTGAATGTTTACTATATGCTGGTTATTTAGAAATGGATATAGGGGAAAAAAAGTATTTCTCTCTCCCCTATCTTTGTTAGTTTCGTATGATTCTAGGTAAGCATCCTCAACTAGTATGAAAAGAGCTCATAAAGCAACAAATGAAAACACCATCTGTCCTCTTTTGCAACCTACATCTTCTTCTTTTTTTAAAAGATTTTATTAGGGAATTGAAGGAGGGAACAGCGTTGGGGAATCAGGGAAGGGGAACAGATAAGTTGCTGTCCTTTTGTTCTTTAGTCTAGTTGTGGAGGATGTCACTTTACTGGCCCATGTTGGTATTATAATCATTGCACTCTTCCCGGCTGAGCCAGTCGCTCACAGGTCATTGGACAGCAGCTCACAGCGGCTCACGGTAGCTCAGGCTGCCTGCCACACACAGTAGCTCCCGCAGCCCACTGCATCCCCACTGCAGCTTATGCTGTCGCGGGCCACTCACAGCAGACCAGCTCCAGGTCGAGCTGTTGTTCACGATCTTAGGTGTAGAGGGTGCAGCGTCACTGGCCCATGTGGGATCCGAACCGGCGGTCCTGCTGTTCAGAGCTCGCACTCCCAAGCCAACTCTTAATCAACGTGCCACTCGGCCGGCCTGCAACCTACGTCTTCTTGATGGTGGGGGAAAAATGTATACGGTCTCCAACTGACTTCTTGCCATCCTAGAGCAAGGGATCAGGGATGATCTCCTGCAAAGGAGTCCTCTTTCCTAAGTTGTACATGCTGTGGTTAGTTACAGCTTTGGTGTAATGAATTATATCTCTCCCCAGCTGTAGGGTATTCTCAGAAGGGAGGATTGACTGGTAGATTCTGGATTTGAGGGACTGACATTTCTTGGCCGATTATATGCATCACCAAACCATGAACATCCTTCCCCAACAATACTCCAGGAGAGGCTCTGACCCAGAGGATGCTTATCTCTGCCCAGACTTGGGGTGCCTAGTTGTTTGATGAGCCGCAGTCCAAGGGTTGAAATTTATGTAACTCTTCAGACTGTGGCCTGTTATTCATGATAATGCTCAATTGCCTTTTGAAGAACCCCAGAAAAATAGAAGTCCAGTTCAAACTTCCCCCTCAAAACTGACAATACATGACATTAGCAATCAGTATGGCTCTGGGAACCCTTGGAGTAAGTAGATGGAGTATAAAAGGTGTGCTCACATATATTCTGAAGCCATGGAGTGAATTGTACATGTCCATACATGAAAGAATAGGCAGTTTAGGACTTTTCCTTTCAAATCCCCAGTCCTCTTGCCAAACACTTCCAGCCAAGCTAAGTATTTACATTTTAAATTTCCTTTATTAGCAGGTTAGCCTGGATAGCCTACCAGCAAGAGAGGTACTTTGGCTGAGGCCTTGGAGGTAGTACTGAGGTTCTGTAGAGATTGAGAACATTAATGAAAAATAACTTCAGACTAGACTTGGCAAAAGAAATGGATCACAGTCTTGGAAGTATCCTTGGAGATGACTTAATGTTTTCAGTTGCCAATGGGAAAAGTGAAGCTGAGAAGTTGTTTTGCCCAAGATCTAATAGCTTAGCTACGATTGAAGCCAGGCCTATATTTATGATTGCTAATTTACACTTCTCCTCTATGCTGAGTTGCTGGTATGGTGAACAAACAGAAAATGGCAGTTGATTAAAGAGTTTAGGGTGGACAAGGAATTGAGGTAGAAATAAATATCAATTTTACAAGGAGGTACAGAGATGTTTTTGAGCTTGGGAGAAATTCTGTTTATCAACTTTCCTTTCCTTCCTTCTGATTTGCCCTTTTTTTTAACTTCAGTTAGAATGAATTTGTAAATTGCATATTTGTGATACTTGCGCACAGTTAAATTAAAAACATGTTTCTTCTTTTTCATCACCTTTTCATTTGATGAAAGTTTTGCTACTGCTAAATTGCAGCTGTCAACATCTTCTCAGTGACTTATATGAGCAGTTACAGTGCTCACATGTTGATAGATGGAGTAAAAGGGGGAAAAAAGTATACAGAATTCAAGAAAAAGAGAGAACATGTAGTATTATTTTGACAAGAGAACAGTTTCAGCCTTTTCAATGTATTTGAGAAGAAATACCAGTGTTTAGAAACATTGCTCCAGCTTTGGGTACTAAGATTTGGTTTATCTTTGCCCAAAATGTTTTGATGTTATTCTGTCTTCTTCCAGAGGTAACAAGGGGTTTATTTTTCTTATAACAGTTTTATCAGAGTAATTAACATACAATAAACTGCACTACATAATTTGATTAATTTTGACATATGTATATACAAGTAAAATCATTATCACTATTAAAATAATTAACATATTCACCATCTCCAAAAGTTTTCTTTTGATCCTTTGTAATCCTCCTGTCCATCTTTCACTGTCCCTCCACAACCTGTTCCCAGGAAACACTGATGTGCTGTCACTATGGATTTCTAAGATTTTATATAAATGATATCATACAGTACATACTCATTTTTGCTTTGTTTCTTTCAGAATAAGTATTTTTAGCTTCATTCATGTTGTAGCATATATCAATGTACTTTTTTGTTGCTAAGTAATATTCCATTATATGGTTATACCAACTGCTCATGGACGTTTGAGTTTTTCCCAAACTATATGAATAAAGCTATGAAATTTTGTGTCTTTGTATGCACATTTGCTTTATTTTTTTAGGTTGGCACCTAGGGGTGGAATGGCTGGATCATATGGTACACATATGTTTAACTTTTTAAGAAACTGTCAAATGGTTTCCAAAATGGTTGTACTATTTTACATTTCCACCAGCAGTATATTAGCCCTAGCTGCTCCACATTCTCACTGATGCTTGGTATGGTAAATCTTTTAAATTTTAGCCACTCTGTTAGATGTGTAGTGGTATTTCATGGTAGGTTTATTTAGTATTTCCCTAGTGACTAATGATGGTTAGCATCTTTTCTTGTGCTTATTTGCCTTCTATATCTTTTCTGGTGACATGCTTGTTCAACTCTTTTGCTCATTTAAAAACTGTTTTTCTGTTTTTTATTGAGTTTTGAAATTATATATTATATATACAAGTCCTTTATCAGTTATATGTATTGCAGTTATTTTATCTCAGTCAGTGGTATGACTTTTCAGTCTCTGAACAGTGTCTTTTGAAGAAGTATTTAATATTGACGAAGTACAATTTATCAATTTGTTCCTTTTGTGGATCGCACTTTTGTTTGTTGTATCTAAGAATTACAGAGGATGCCAAAAATAGTATACACAGTTTAAGAATGGGAAAAACTATATTAAAATTGTAATACTCAATATATACCGATAACAAAAGATGAATACAAGCCATGTGCATACATTTTTTTGGCACCCCCAGTATTTGCGTAACTCAAGATCACAAAGGTATTCTATGTTATATGGTTTTATGACTTACATTTAGTTTTGTGATCCATTTTGAGTCCATTTTTATAAGCTGTGTGAGGTATGGATCAAAGTTAATTTTTTTTTTTTTGGTATGGAGATGTCCAATGTTCCACAAAAAATTATTGGGAAAACAATTTCCTTTCATGGCTGAATTGTCTTTGCACCTTTGACTAAAATTAGTTGTCTATTTATAGGTGAGTCTAGTTTTAAACTCTCAGTTCTGTCACATTGGTTGATTTTTCTGTCTTTTCACCAGCACTACACTGTTTTAATTAATGTAATTTTGTAATAATTCTCAAAATAAGATATTATTAGCCTTGCAACTTTATCCTTTTTCTTCTTCTTCTTTTTTTTAAAAGTTTTATTGGGGAACAGTCAGTCATTGGTTACACATTGTTTTCATGCTACAATGGCATAGTTCACCCTTTAAAGGAAGGTGCAGCTCCCAGTGGCGCATGTGGGGATCGAACTGGGAACTTTAGTGTTAGCAGCACCATGCTTTAGCCAACTGAGCTAACTGGTCGCTGCAACTTTATCCTTTTTCAAAGAAGTTTTGACTGTTCTAGTTCCTTTCTTTGAATTTCCACATGAATTTTAGAATGGGTTTGACAATTTATACCAAAAAAGTCGGTTGGAATTTTGATTGAGATTGAATTGATCTACAGATCAATTTAGGTAGAATTATGTTCTTAACAGTGTTGTCTTCAGACCCACGAACATGATTCATCTCTTCATTTATTTAGATCTTTATTTTTTGTCAGCAAAGTTTATTTGTTTTTAGTTTTTCACACATTTCATCATTTTTTCATTTAAATAGATACACATTTAAAAATATATTTACTTAAAATTATTTTCACTTCCTTGGATGAAAACCAGTATCACTTGCCATAACTGGAAGATAACTTTGATAATCAAATACAAATAGAAAAATTGTGTTAAATTCCAAGTAAAAACTGTTACTTGCTGAGGCTCTTTTAATTTTTTTTTTGTTAAAAAACATAATTAACAAGTCTTAAATTCTAAAGACATACTTACATCGAGCTTCTTATTTTCCTATATGTAACCAGATCTTAAAACTATTAGAAAAAAGAAACTGTTTTCTCACTAGGTAATTTATTATATTTTAATGATCCATGTACACTAACAACTAATTTCTCATACATTGAATGTGAGTTCTACAGTTAAGGAATAATAAGATTTTAGGCAGGAGTGGCTTGAGCAAAGATACAGAGAATATACTATATTCAGATGTTATAGAATCTGCAGAGGTTAGGAATTCCTAGAGTGATAGCTCTAAACCTTGATTGTATATAATCATCACCTTGAAAGTTTAAAAATTCAGACCAAAAGAATCAGAATACTTAAATTGGAGTGTCTGTATCTTCTAAAATTTCCCTAGGTAGTTCCGATGCTTAGGAAGGGTGGAAAATCTCTATGACAAGATATCAGGATGTGGATATGGGAGGATGGTGATGGGAGTGATGGCATGAAGAGGGCAGGCAGGAGAACGCCCGAATTGATTAGCAGTGTCTGCTCTGGACACTGGACATCAATAGGCGGAAGGGTAAAAATGTCATTATTACTTTCCATCTTAGCGCACGAATATGAATTGTCAAGGCAGTTGAATGAATGACAAAGTCCTAACTTTCCTTCTCATGAAGAACAAACACTCATGAATGTTTTGCCTCAAATGCACTTTTGGTTTAAAACAATGTGATCTCTTCTTACAATTAAAGGCTTTAAATGCATATTTCAAAAATACATTTTATGATAGCATATTTAAAGAATGGCTTAAACAACCTTCTCCAATACAACAGAAATGTAAAGTATTTTTGAAACAGCATTAACACAATTGCTGCCTATAAATAGTTCCAAATAAGAAATTCATAAAGACTTCTTTGGGCGGTAGCATTTCAAAATATAATAATACATAGAATCCACATTTGCATGTGTAAATAAACAGAATACACGAGAAGAATCTGAATGTGAATCAGTTACCCTTCATTATTTATCCATTGTATTGACACAGCCCTAAGGCCCATTTAAAATAATTCCCATTTAAAATCAGGCAAACATTTGTAGCCTGTCAAGCTGTACTTTCTTATTAACATTGGCCACGCTACCATCCTGAAGACTTCATCTGGGAAAAGGAAAGAAAAGGAGAACTCCACATCCAAATCTTCAAACTTGCTTAGGAGAAACGTGGAACTGGAAAAAGGAGAATTTAGAAACTCCCTTAATCTAAGAAGGGCAGTAGAGGCATGGGAGAGGGCGTGAAGATTATTTTACAAAAATATGCATTGAGGAATTCATGAGGAAGAAGTGTGAGACAAGGGCTTCTTTGGGGGAAGGGACTTTTGCAACCCATCAGCACAGTTTCTGTGTCTCCCATTGCCCCTTCTCCCAGACGGTCCCCACTCTCCGCCCCCGGCCCCCCCTCTCCCTGCCTTCCACGCTTGGCCAGTAGACCCGGTGGGCGGGGTAGCCTCTCCAGCCTCGCCTTAGGCTCAGAAGGCGTGCGGAGCACAGGGGCGCCCCGGGACTCTTAAGAAGCTCACTGAGCATCTGCACCCCTTAGAGTCTCCAGCTCACTGCGGGAATTGTGTCAAACTTTGTCCGTGTGGGTGGGAGGCAGCGGGACCACGGCCGGTCCTTTTGCCCCCCGCACCCCAGCAGGGTTAACTGGACAGCGCAACTTCTTGTTGCTGCCACCCCCTTGGCAGACCCTTCTCGGGAATGGAGCAGTCACAGTGTAGCGGCAGAGACCGCAGCGGTAGCTGCCGACCTCACCTGGCCCCGGGGCTGGTGGCGGCCCCTCCATCTGCGAGTCCGGTGTTGCCGGTACCCCCGGGGATACCTGTTCCTCCAACTTTCTTGCGGCCGCCCAGCCTCTTTCTGCGGGCCGCCGCGGCCGCTGCTGCCTCCACCGCTGGAAGCGGAGGCTGCCCTTCGGCTCCCGGGCTGGAGAGGGGGGTGGGCACGGTGGGCTGTGGCTACCCGCGGATGCCTAAGTGCGCCCGTTGTCGCAACCACGGCGTCGTGTCAGCGCTCAAGGGGCACAAGCGCTTCTGCCGCTGGCGGGACTGCGCTTGTGCCAAGTGCACCCTGATCGCCGAGCGCCAGCGCGTCATGGCTGCCCAGGTGGCGCTGCGCAGGCAGCAGGCCCAGGAGGAGAGCGAGGCCCGGGGGCTGCAGAGGCTCTTGTACTCTGGACCCTCGGGGCCCGGGCTTCGGACCTCTGGAGGCAGCAGCGGAACGGAAAACACCCTGGCGGCGAGCGTCCCTGCGGCAGTGACTGCAGTAGGACTGGATGCCTTGAGACAGGCTAGTGGCCTGGCGACCCCTGCCTTTGAGGTTTTCCAGCCAGATTATACGGAGGAAAAGCAAGGTGAGTTGGTCTTTTATTTCCTCTTTGCAAAATAAAAATGATTGCTCTTGAGAAAAATTTTTTTGAAACAAGCAGCCATGGCCTGGAGGCGGTCAAGAAAAGTTCTTTAAACGCACTTGTTTATATTCTGGGAAACTGCTCTGCAACATGACATTAATGAGAGTGTTAGAGACCCATCACCTTCACTTTGGAAAAGCTGTCTGTTCCTTTAAGTGATAGGATAAGATAATGAAAAAGTGAAGGGTGACTGATCAAATGAGCAACTCATGCTAGGAATGGAGTTTGCGCCCAAGTTCCTATGACTGTGTGAGTACAACTTCAAGCTGTCATTGGATGAAAAGCTGAGTGAGAGGTGCTGCATTCTGAGATTGCTGTGTACTCTTTTTAGCTATAAAACCATAGTCTTCTGATCTGTGTGAGAGCTCACTGATAGTTGAGAGTACAGTTTTTTACCACTGGGGCAAATCTTTGGAGCCAGCTAGAAGTGGGGAAGAGATTGAAATGTACCAAAGCCTCTTTCACCCCTTTCTCTTCAAATTTTTAAGCATTCCATCGCCAAAACCCCATTTGTCAGCCTCCTAAAGTGTAGATTGCGCTATTTGAAGCTTTAGCGCTTCCCATAGGAAAAAAATATTAAGTTTTCCAGATTTGTAAAACCAATAGTAAGAATTTCAAAGTCAAATATTAGGAATTTCTTATGCAAAGAGTTTTAATGTTTTTCTTATTTATTGACTACAAGTCATTTTCATACTTCTTGTTAGGTAAAAAGTACACACACACACACACACACACACACAAACACACACACATATTTGACTAGGGTTCAAATTAACTTTTCCTGCTAATGTAAATTCTCCTGTATTTTAGTGAATTTTATAGTCCTCCACAGGGCCCAAATAGCAGTGAAAATGTCAGTTCAGTAGTTTTGTAAAAATCCAAGACAGATTGTATCATATAAAATTATACGATAATGATAGAGTAAGTCATTAATTAGAAAATGTCCCTGGATTGTGAGAATTGCAGATCTTAGATCATAGGGTGTCCTCTTGAAAAAAGATTATCTCTATATTTAAATAAGGCATATATGATTTTGTGTTCACCTATGCCTTTTTTTGGCCTATGTTCTAGTTTATTTCAGTAGATCAAATAGACTTTAAATATTTCTCATGAAAAGTCAAAGAGAACTGAAGAGCACAGTTATTAAACAAAACTATAAAAGAGAAGTAAAAGTTAAAATTCTGTGAAAGAAATTGACAGTGAGATTTGGCTGACAGCTTTCTGCTAAACATTGATTTATGTATTTTCCTTGGGAGGGGTACCAAAGTGTTCTCTTTTATAGAGTCAGTTACTTTATTCTTTGCCCCAGTTGACCACCCTTTTTTTGAAAGAGTAATTTCATGACTTTTCTAAACTGACTGCCTCATCTTACACAATATCCATGAACTAACTATTAGGAAGGTAGTCTATTTAATACACTCATTCATTAGATAAAAAAGCTAACAGTGATTCAGAGGTGAATAAGATTTTCCTACACAAAAGAAGCTTATATTCAAAATAAGGAAAACCATATATATATATACATATATATATATACATATATATATGTATATATATATATATATGACTATAAGACATTATATACAATGGAATGGCAGACCAATGCCAATCTATCTCCACTTGGCAGACTTCGTTAGGAAAGTTTTATTGTTTTATTTAAAATTTAAAATACTAGAGAGTTTGTAATTTTGCAGGAGCAGTGTCTTTTGTTATATGTTTGATACAATGATAGCATTTTCGTAATCAGTGTTAAATTGTACATGCTTAGTTTAATTTTAAAATAAACAGTAGGTATTTCTTTAGAATTTAGGACCTCTCCTTGAGAAAACCATAGGATTTTTGCAAATTGTGGTTGCAAATCACTGCTTTAGGCAATATTTTTTTGGTTGCATTCATAAACTTTGTCGAGAAGAAAGTTTGACAGAAATATTCTGAGTACCCCACTTGACAATACTCTTTTTAAGTGGAAATAGAGGTAAAATATGTCTACAGGGTAAGAGGAAATATAAACCAATATAAAAGTTATTAAGTGAATGTATCAATTGTTACTATTTTCCTAAAGATACTGTTTTATTAATATTTACACGCTCAACATGCTGAGTTAGAAAATCAGATTTTTGTGTAAAAATATTTTTGGAAAATTTACCTTAATATTCCAAAGGGAGTTGTGATTTGAAGCAAATGCCTAGTGTGTTATTTTTATTACACATTTTGAAGATCCATATAGATTGCAATAGGTTAGTAGTGCAGTTTCTAATTTTCTTTTAGAAACAACTTGAGTGTAATCTCTTTTCTTGATATTTCCTAGGGGTTGAAAAAGAAAGTCCATATTTCACAGAGGATTTTAAAAAATACCAACTCTGTATCATCTCTCACATACAATGAAATATATGACTCTGATATGATTTGATATTGGTACAGCAATAGTCATTATTGGTTTAGATTTGAAATGAAATAAGCAATTATGTTATTTTCTCACATTCAGGTAACTGAACTGGAACCTGAAATGTAAGCATTAAAAAAACCAGTTGTTGAAATTTAGCATTAGTGATTTAAATAGAATATTCATTTTCATACTAAGATGGTTTTTTATTTCATATCTAAACCTTAATCATTTTATTTAGTACTTTTTGCATGGTGTCCTTGTGAAAAAAGACTTGGATCACAACAAAACTTGGGTAACATTTAGGAAAACTGCAAAATGACAAGATGGGGCAAACGGTGTGAGATATTGGTGTTACATTAACAATTTGGGGGCAACAAAGACTGTCATTTCAGATTTCTAAATAACTACTGCATTTATATATCATATAATTTTGTGATCCTGAAATGGCATAATAAATAGCATTTTCCCCACATTTCCAATGACTTACTAAAATTCTCATTCGTTAAAATTTCTTGCACTAAATAAGGATTACAGATATATTTACTATATGAGTGAATGAATGATTTTGTCCAGAATTATTTTTGAGCAGGCAGTATGTTCTGGGAAGTTTTCTCTTTATTTGATTTCTTTTTGTTTCCTTTTCCCCAGAACAAAGAGAGAGTAAATGTGACTCATGCCAGAGTGGACAAGAAGAACCAGTCTCCAAATCCCATCATCCTACCCTGGAATCACCTCCTAAGTCTAATGGTGTCATTGCAAAACAAAATGTTAGGTCATCTGTTTCAGAAAACTCAAACAAGGATGCTAGCATTCGGTCTCCTTACTCTGGGGAGCGATCAGAAGGTGAAGAGAGTCCCAGATCCCTATCGTCCTCAGATCTGGAATCAGGAAATGAAAGTGAGTGGGCCAAAGACTTCCTTGCTACCAGAGCCAGAATTCCCACAGTGTCCTCAAGACCAAGAGATCCTCTTGATATCCTTACTAAGATTTTCCCAAGTTACAGGCGCAGCCGGCTAGAAGGCATTCTACAGTTCTGCAAAGGGGATGTGGTCCAGGCTATTGAACAAGTCCTAAATGGGAAGGAACACAAACCAGACACTAGGGACCTAGCAAGCTCAGGAGAGTTGGAAAATACAGCTTTTCAGAGAGCTTCAAATTTTAGTTTAGCTGGAATTGGTTTTGGAACTCTAGGGAATAAATCAGCTTTCTCTCCTCTTCAAACAACGTCTACTTCTTATGGCGGTGATTCAAGTCTCTACAGTTTAAACCCTAGACTAGGTATCAGTCCATTACGGCTGGCATATTCCTCTCCAGGAAGAGGGCTGTCGGGTTTCATGTCTCCCTACCTAACTCCTGGGTTGGTACCAGCATTGCCTTTTCGCCCAGTTTTGGATTATGCCTTTTCGGGGATGATTAGGGATTCTTCCTGTCTTTCCAGCAAAGACTCCGTAACTAGTAGCAGACTGTATTCCAGGCTGAATCAGGACAAGCTATAACACATCTGCCTATTCTCCCTTTCTGGAGTATTTCTAGAAGCATTCAATACAACCCCCACACCTATACCCACACTCATACCTGTTAATGTGTTCACTGTATATGTGAGTGGATTATCAGGCCTTAAAGATAAAATTTTTTTTTACAAGCAATGTAATAAACTTGAGATCTAAAGACACTTCTTTAGCATTTATTAAGTGAAAGAAGCATTTAAACATATGTTCCTTGAATAAAGCCATCACAAGAAATATTTTTATTTTCAACTAATAAATTTTCTTAAAATATAAGTTGTGAAATTTCTATTTTAAAACTATACTTGTTTTTATTTTGTTGAAAAATGGAGTTTATAGTTGGAAAATACATTTGTAAGTATAAAACTATCCAGCATTATATAAAATTAACCTAAAGGAAGAATTGAAAAACTGAGGTATTTTTGAATAATTTCTGTTTTAAAGTTGTTCTTTCCTTCTGTTCCTTGTACACAGGACAGAACAAAGTTATTCAAAGTATTTAAAAATATTTTATCCATATATAAATGAATAGTAATGAGAAAACTTTGAGAAATTTGAATTCCTTATTTTTTCTGAATGTCTTATTTTTCATTCATATCTGCCATTTGTGACAAATGCCATTAATAAAACACTTTTCTTTAAAGTGAGTATTTTGAATTACACAAAGACCAATGAAGTTTAAATCTGTGGAAATGAGACTCTGCCATCTCCTGGCAACTATCACTAATTGCAACTCAGTTCTGGAAGAGTGTAGGAATTAGAAAAGCAATGGTTTCCTAATTTTCCTAATGCATATAAACTAGCCGTTTTTTGAAATAGTCATTTTGGATTATGCTACATAAAACATTTCATATTATAAAACGAACATCTACTGTGGATGAGGATTTTAATTTTTAAGTGCGCTATGCCTGTATCTGGAGAAATACTCTTTTTCATATGTTTGTGACAAGAATATGGCAGTCATTCTCAAAGATAAAAATAATGTTATTCAGAAAATTTAAATAGCTTTTCAAATAAATATTGATTGATTCTAGGTAGATGATGCTTAATACATTAAGGTGAGATTATGAGATTCCAAAAGAGAAAAATTATCATTAAATTTTAGAGGTTTTCTTGAGATTTTAAAAATGCTTCTTGTTTTCCATCTGGAGCATTTGAAAGCTACTATTTCAGTCAGCAGAAAGTCCCTGATAAAACTGTTTACAAAACAGTTGTATGAAGTTTTCTTTATGTGTCATCATGTTTTTAAAGGACAGTAGCTTTATTATTTTTGTTAGGAATAAATGGAAACCCAGCTGTGGTGTAAGATAGTTGATGAATTAGATATGGTTTAAGCCATTTGAGCAGCATAATTCACTAGAGATTTCTTAGATAATATGTATGTGTGTATATATATCCATATAAGGTGTATTATACACTCAAGCCTTTTCAGTTCTGTCATCATGAAGGCTTCGGTACAATGCCTGACAAGTAACTGATATTTAATTACTATATATCGAGTGAAGAAAACCATTTTGGATAATAGAACTCTTTGAGATTCTGATAAAACCAAAGAATTTCTATAAAGTGGCCTACAGATACAGTTTTGCATACAATTTCATGGGATTCTTGAATCTCCTAAATGCCATTCGGGTTAAAATCCTTGGTGATTCTTAAGTTGTTTGTGTTGCATTATTTCATTTATTGAGTGCTATTGTTTTGTTTTTTTTTTTCTGAAAAAGACTAGGTCCAATTAAGGATACCAAACAAAATATTACATTTTCAAGGAAGTTACATTATAAAATAGAGATCTGGTTTAAAAATACAATGATGCTAGAATTGCTGAATTCTTTATGTGGTTTATATAATGGTGTGCATGTGTCTATTTGAGAGATTGAGTTGCTTTTGAACTGGAGAGAACATCCATATGGGGCATGATTCAAATTTTTAAAAATAATTTTATCATCTTAAAACTGACGTTAATTCACACAATTCTTTATGTGCTTCATACCCTTTACATTAATTTTAGAACTTAAATAATTTTACAGAATAGGTCATTTTGTTTAACTATTAAATTGTGCATGAGGAAATAGAGGCTCAGCAGTAGTGTTTATCCTCAATGTTATAATAATAGTGTCAGTAATTGGGAGTGGAAGTTACTTCATCAATTTCAATTACACTATAAGGTCTGAGGAAGGATTCATGTTCACATCTTTGTATAGTATCTGGTATGTAATAGATGCTTAAATAATAGTTTTCCATTGACTGAATTAGATAAAATACAAAAATAAAGTATTAGCTTAGGAATTCATTTGTTCAACTATTTACTAAGCATTTACTTTGTGCTAGTCACTGTACTAGACACAGGGGACAAAGAGGTGACTAACACATAAGACCTTGCCTCAAGTTGCTCACAGTCTGTATTACCATGTGTACTAAAGCAACCAACCAACCATTGCTGGTACTATTTATTTGACATTGTTGTTGCACTAGTGAGTTCTTTGCAATCTTATCGTTTATGCCCATGGATGCTGCTTGAGACCTGACCTCCTAAACCTCTAAGGGTGAGAAGGAAGAGGGAGAACATCTGTTTCCATGTAGTGTGTTTCGGGAAGTCCATTCTGTTTGTCTGAAATGAGAACAACTTTCAAGTCTATGATGAAAGACGTGCGGTAAAGAGGGGGCTTTTGAGTGGAAGTTACCCAAGCTTCCTCATGGCCTTGGGGTCAGTTAGTGCCCAATCCCAATCTCAGGGCTGGTCTTTTGGAATTCCTCTGATTCAGTGCAGGCCTCCTGATCTAAGCCTTCTTCTAGCTAGTCTGTGAAAATGGCTTAGCATGGAGAGGTCAATTGAAGAGCATGTGAGTCAAATGGTCTTTGTTTTTCTCTGCAACTTCTGTGGAAACCAAAGGATTCTAGGGATTTTAAGCCCTCCACTGCTAGAAATTTCTAATGGTGACCTTGGAACTAAGAAAAGTATGAGGTGTCGTAGACATTCAACTCTTTGTTTTTAAAATGCATTTTTTAGACATTTGTTTATCTTTGAAATGAAGAAGCCTTCAGAATTTAAGAAAAGCTTAGGAAAAAATACCTTATTATATGCCACTGTAAATAGAATCGGTCTCCCATGCACAAGATGAGATGTGGTGTATCATCAGCTTCATAAAGGCAAATCTTTCCTCAGGTCAGTCTAGTTCTTAAATGTAGATGCCCATCCTTTAGGTCAAGGGTAGTGGGAAAAGTTCCTGCTCAGATGTTCAGATTCATTCCATCCTCACACACCTCCAAATAATCCTGTTAGGATGCCTGCATTGCAGAGCTAGGCCCTTAGTTATTTGGCATCGCCCCTTTTACAACTGATGCTGTTTTGATGTAATAATTCAGAGTAACTATATCAAACATTAAAATACCTTTTTTATTGTTTGGTTTTGCTTACTAAGTATCATTCAAATGAGAGAAATTCATTACTGTTTCCCCTTTTTGAATTCCATGCTTGTAATGGGTGGGTTCAGGGAAAGATGAGACAAGGATAAGAACTATGAAGATGTCTGTTTCTCACTTTGGCAAATTTGATAATTAAAAAAACTGACATTTTCATTTTTTTAGACTGTGGCACATATCCTCAAGTCAAAATGGCCACTTTACATAGTCTTACGATGTTGACAATTTACAAATGTATGCACAAATGTGGCCTTATCAAAATAGCTGTCAAAAAGTTGCTTTAAAATATCAAAAGTTTATTAAAGTCCATTCCATAGACAAATTTATCAAGAAAAATGGACTAAAATTGGTAAAATTAGGAGGAAATATGTAGAAAGTTGAGCAAGCATGCCAAAGAATATTGATTAGGAAATCCATGTCAACCAGGAGATATTTTAGATTTCTGTCCTTGACCTTTAATACAATTTATGTCAAATTATATGACAGAATAAAGATATAAAATTCAATGTTATTCATGGACAACACTCATTTGAGGATGACAGCTAATCTTTTAGATGACAGAATCAAGTTGTAAAATGATTGTATCTCACCCTCTAACCTCCATTCTATTGTGCCTTTATAATATTCAAGACCTGGGGCTTAAAAAAACATCAACTGACACATAGACAACAAGGAGAGAGTTCTGGATTTACCACAATTTTTTTTAATGAGAAAAAGTAGTGTTAAATATTCTGGAATATCAGTTGGTCACATATTGGTCACATGTGATCAGTTCTGAGTGCCATATACTAAGAGTGATTCTAAAACCTGAGGTATAAGTAGAGAGGTATAAGATGCTAAGTGGTGACTGTGGTGGCTTTGGTAGTATTGTCAGAAAGAGTTTTAGAAATAGGAGAAATTAAAACATTTAAAGAGCTAGCATATGATAAAAATGAATGGGTTTATTGTTTATAGTGCACAAAGCATAGAAGGTAAAAGTTACATGGAGAGAAAATTCAGAGGAACATAAGGAAGGACTTTTTGGCAGGCAATAACTGTCTGAGAGTGGAATGGCTGCTTTATATAATAATGTGTTCTCCACTCATTGAAAATATCATGTGGAAATGACCAATCAGAGACCTGACTGATGGGAGTTTTCATTTTTACATTAGTGTTGGAACTGAATCGTTTATAAAGCCAATCAGGATCAAGATAAATATTTGTTGAATAAATGAATAGATGGCTTTCAATTCTAAGACCATGAAGATGAAAACATGCAACACTTAGTTGTCAATAAAACATTGCAGTTTTGTTCATCAAAACTTGTCCTATGTGATAGTCTCTTGCGAGTATATGAAAAAGGAAGAGAGAACACAATGCAAGATTTACAAGGGTTTCAGAGTGGTAGAAGTTAGCATGAGGTTAGTAGGTATACAAGGCATAAGGAAGAAGAGGAGAGGAGGGCTCAAAAGAGAACTGAAGGTAAACTTTATATACTTTCTGTAAAGTATACCGAAATATGACTTCCTAGAGAGAACATTCGATTCAGAGTTGAGGAGTCTTAGGAAGGACTTAGCTATACAACTTGGGCAGATTACTTAAACTGGTAGGTGTTTGTTTCCTTTCAGTAAAACAATGATAAGAATGTCTAACTTGCAAAGTTCATGGAGATAAAAGGTAAGTAAACTGCATACGCATAATACAGTAATACTTATATACTGGGTGCTAAATAAATTACCCTCACTATGATTACTTTGTGTGGCAGTCTCTCAACAAGGATACTGTAATTGCATTTAATCCTCTTCTAGTGGACTTGGAATCCAAAAGGCAGGCATCACCAGAGAAACATACAGTTTTAGTTCCAGTTTTCTTGTTTGGTTGTTTATTTCATAGGTAAGCCACGTATTCATAGTATATTATTGTACATGTTATTTGGATTCTTTTAAAGGCTCTGTGGAGTAAATTGAGGAGCAAAATCGCAGTTTTGTGTTCATGTTACATTTATCAGTCTGGATTCAGTCAGGTAAACAGTCCCTTTAAGTACCTATGGAAATAAGAGAGTTATTACAGAAATTTAGGAGGAGCTAGGAAGTGAAAGCCTAGAAGAGAGAAACTGGCAAATCAGAGTAGAGTCACTCAGTAACCTGCCTAAAGCATTGGTATGGGTAGTCAAGTGGGAATAAGTGAGAACTTGCAGGGAATCTGTGAAGCCCAACATGTTCAGTCACTCAGATGGTTCCAGGGGGACAATTGTAAAGGGTGTCTAAGGGAAGCTGGTACCTCTGCAGAGCTACTAACTCTGTGGGTCAGCAAGTAGGCACCTGGCAGAGGGTCTGCTCATACTGCTGGTCATGAAGGGCAGCAGTCCAGTGCATCCCTTGTCAATCTGGCATTCAAATTATATTAACAATGTTTAATGCCAAGTAAAGGCAAAAACCATTCTTTCACCAAAAATTGATACAACTATCCTTTGCATAACAAAAACATGCTAATCCTCTCCCCTAAAGAGGATACACCAAGTGACTTATCCATCACTGAGGACTGTTCATTCTTCTAGCTGAGTCAGCCTCCTCCCCCCTTGAATATCCTGTAACTTTAATCCTGAGATATAGTTAATCACTACTGATAAATCTTATGTTAGTTAAGGACATGAGAGGGGGGCAAAATTGGTGTACACACACACACACACACACACAAGTAAGCAAGGAAGAAATAAATGCTGTTATTTACTATCGCCCTCATTTTTGTAACTGGTCATGGGATCATAGATGGTATTTATAACTTCCTTTTTCCACTCCTTTATTTCACATTCTCTTTGCCCTAACAAGTGTCTAAGTTGATTGTGGTTCCTTTGGTGGGGAGACTCAAAACATCATTCTTGAAGAGTCTGTGCCATTACAGTCCTGCCTTTATTGGGTTGTTGTAGTTTTCCATTAACTTTTACCACAAAATATGGGAAGACTAGGAGGATCTCCTGCATACTGGAAATGTGCCCTCTAACCTTTTTCTTGTTTGAGTGGCATGAGGGACCCAAAATAGCCAATGGTAGTCTCAGGTTCCAGCACAATGTTGTATTTTCTAGTGACATCATTTTTCCTTTGGAAAATAAGACTTCTAAACCAAAAACAAACAAACTGAAAATCTCTCAAAAGTTGTAGAGAAAGGAAACAAAAATGTTGCTAATAAATCATTAGCATTAATATGAGAGGAGCTATTTCTGTATCAACTCTGTGATTCCTAGGCTCCTGAATTCTAAGCATAAGAGAAACATCACTACATATTTAAAGCTGATTCAAAGCATGTCTTATATCTGAGAGGACATTATTCCAACGCCATAAAATGCTGTCACCAGCTGGTGCCATAAGTGAGTCTTCCAAAGGCCATCCCATAATTTTATTAGGCCAGCTGTTTCAGGATGAGGGGAACCTAATGAAACCAGTGAATTCCATGAGTATGGCCCAATGTTGTATTTCATTTGCTATCAAATGAGTTTCTTTGTCAGAAGCAATGTTGTATGGAATATTATGAGGGTGAATAAAGCATTCTGTAAGCCCACAGATGGTGGTTTTAGCAGAAACATTGAGTGTAGGAAGGGCAAAACCATATCTAGCATAAATGTCTTTTTCAGTGAGAACAAAGAACTGCTCCTTCAATGATGGAAGTGATCCAATGTAATCAACCTGCTACCAGGTGGCTGGCTGGTTCCCCCAGAGAATGCCATTTCAGGGGCTCAGTGTTGATCTTTGCTCTTGGCAGTTGGGTAATCATCAATGGCTCTCGCCAAATTGGCATTGGTGAGTGATCATGGAAGCTCCATCTCTGCTTCCATGATTATTATCTTCATGAGCCAATTGAGCAATTATGGGGATAAAAGAATAGGAAAAGATTGGGTAACATTGTGCATACAATTATTATGGTCTCCCAGTTACAAAGTTGCTGTTTGGTGATCATTTGTATGGGGCAAAAATATTCTCGTATTTCTACCCATTGAGAGGTCTTTCCACATACCTCTTCTCTATATCATGTTTCTTCTGATCATATTATATTTCTTCCAAGTTGCTAACCATCCATCCAAACTGATAGCCACTGCTCATGACTCGTTTTAGATATGTACTGCTATCCATCTCTCTTTTCAGGCAAAATGAACAACCAGGTGCACAGCCTGAAGTTTTTCCCATTGGAAAGATTTTCTTCACCACTATCTTTTAGGGCCACACCTGTAAAGCTGCAGCTGTCCACTTGAGATAGTGCCAGAATGGTATGTGGAATTGTCTGTCAACAAAGACCAAATTGTTCTTCTTCATTCTGCTGTCATAGATGATGAGAGAGAGAGAGAGAGAGAGAGAGAGAGAGAGAGAGAGAGAGATGAGGCAATGTGGCAGGAGTAGGAGCCATGGAAATTTGGGCCACTTTTCGGGCAACCTATTTGTGACTTAAAACTTGTGGAGAAAAACCTATCTATCACTTCCACTTGGTTGAATACTGCTACAGAGGGTTTGGTGGGTCAGACAACACTTTGTTCATTATGAGTCTTTAGGGTCACATGATCATTTAATGGCCAGTGTTGAGAGTTAGGACTCTTTTAGGACCCAGTAACAAAGCAGAAGCTGTTTCTCAAATGAACATAATTATCTGAGGATAAAGTATAGCTTTTCTTCAATGTCCCAGAGGGGTATACAGTAATTTATCTATAGGAGTATGCCAAAGCTTTCCCTTAGGATTCCCAACTGCCATAGACTCTTCGAGCACCATTGGATATGCTGAGTTGTGACCCAAGTGACAAGACAGGTTGAATGGCATTCTGGTTCTGTTGTAGAACCTCCTTTTGATCCTGACCCAAAACTGAGAACTTACTGGGTTATTTGGTAAGTAGGTTGAAGTAAAATGTCCAAGTCAGGTATCTGTTTCAACCAAAATTCAGAGGCCCACCTCTTAGAGATAGCCGGTGTGAGAGGTAGACACGTTCACCATTTGATAAGAGATAGTTTAACATGCACCAGACCACTGTTCCCTAGAAATTTCACAGATATGACACATTCCTGAATTATTATAGTGTTTGTTCTCCCATTCTCTGGCATGCATGTATCTTAACAAGGCATGTAGTATCTACTTTCTGCTCACTAGGTTTAATCAGCATGATATAATCAATGTAGTGGGCTTGCTTGATGTCCTGTAAAGTAGAGAAGCAAGCAAGTCCCCAGAAGACTAAACTATAGAATACAGCTGGAGAGTTGATAGAGCCTCAGGAGGAATACTAAAGTATATTATTGTTTTTGGTGGCCTTTTCTAATAAGTACAGGGAAAAATTATTTTTGAGAGTAATAGTCTCAAACTAGAAAAAAGGGGTGGTATTGATTTGATCTAATAAAGCAACCACATCTGGAAATACAGCTGCAGTTGTAGTTACCACCTAATTAAGTTTATGATAATACACTCATTCTTCAGGATCCATCTGCCTTATCCACAGGCCAAACAGGTGAGTTGAATGAGGATGTGGTAGGACCCTTTCACTCCTTGATGGTGACATGAACTTTGGCAGTCTCTTTAGGAATGTGCTATTGCTTTTGTTTCAGTACTTTGGTAGAAAGTAGAAGTTCTAGAGACCTCCATTTGACATCCTATTGTAATCACCCACTATCTATACATGAGAGATCCAGTATGAAGATTCTTCCAGTTGCACAGTATGTGTCTTCCAACTATGCTTTCTAGAATTGAGAAAGTAACCCTGGGGTAATTTTGGTCACCTGTGGGCTCACTGTGAGACAGACCTGAGCCAAAATGTCATTGATAACTAGATCTTATCCAACATGGTGGATCACAGTTGCAGTTTGGGTTCCTAGGGAATAATCATTGGTCAGTAAACCCTGAAAAATATGATTATTTCTCTTTTCCCAGTGTACAGTCACCTGGTAAATTGGCTCAGGTTCTTTTGGGGAAAGCCAGGAGGAAGGTTTATAGTTAAAATCATTAGAAGTGTAGCATGGTCCCTACTCAAGGGGATGCAACCTCAATTTCTACAAGAGGCTCTGGGTCTATAAACAGATTCAAGCATGGAAGTTTGTTGAGGTGCTGTGATTCCTATTATGGTAATTCAAGAAAGACTTAGTTGCACCAGACTTAGAATCTTTCCACTTATGCAAATCAAGTATGACTTTAGGAAGTTTCCCAACCTGTTTCCATCTTAGATACACAATGATTGAATAGTCAATGCCAAAGACCTCTGTAGGTCAAATAATTGTAGCTTCTGTTTCAGCTCTATGTTGTTGTTCTTTTAATATTCATATTTTTTAGTATTCGTGTCCATCCATTGGTGCTTGAAAAAAATGTTGTTTCATGTTCAGTTTTGTGTTCTATATATGTCAATTAGACATTGTTGGTTCATTGTGTTGTCCAATATGTCTATATTTTTGCTGACTTTTTGTCTAGTAGTTCTATGAATTTCTGAGAGTTCTATGAATTGCTTAAAGTTGCCAACTATAATTGGGTTTTTTTTCTCACTATTTTGGCAAAACACACACACATACAACTTGCCCTTTATGTAGAAAATGTTACTATTAGTAAATTACATTATCAGGAGCAGTATGATTTGGCAACTGTTGAAATTTGGAGGTTTTTTTTGTCATTTTATTACAAAATTTCAAAACTAAAGCAGATACTGTTGTTCATGTATTACATTCCATAATTTGTCACTTACTGATTCTTTGACTTGAAAATTTATATTTTCTAACATACTTAACATTTTCTAAAAATACAAGGATTAACACTTCCTAAAAATACAAGGATAAATGAAGTCTTATAATTTTTAGTCCCTTTAGTCTTTATTTTATGACAAATGTAGAAACCTATGGTTATTCCCATGGGTGGAACACACTGTGGCTTTTATTATATCAAAATAACTGATTTAAAAATGGTGTGTCAAGAAGCAGTTATGAATTCGCAATTTAAATCAATGTATCCCTTCTGTTAAATATACATAGCAATGACAGATACAAATACATTGATTTAAAAATTCAAAGGACATAGCCTTGCTCAAAAACAGTATAAATATTTCTATAGACAAGAAACAGAATAGTAACTGACAGTAATAAACAGAAGGCTAACGGTACATGCATCTTGGTTTTGAGGAACCCAAATGCTCAAAGGCAATGGGAACAAGATTGCTTTGGACTAACGTCAACCAACATTGCGTTCTATTCATGGGTAGTTGGAGAAAAGCCTTGATGAATAAAACTTGGGGATGTGGCTGGGGTTCCTTGCCAAGGAAAGCAGGCTGAAAAAGTTTGCCACAATTGTCTAGAGATGGACCTCGCTGAGGCGATAGGAAGGAGAAAACAGTCATGTAACCAGAGTCTGGATCATGCTCTGTGATGGCCTTTTGTATCACTCTTATACTAATGTGAAATAGGAGCCTTGACGTACTGATATGATGCATAGTTGTGGACTGGAGGTCTTGAGGCTGCAACGTAGGCAAGCACAAAGCTGCTAGATAAGGAAGAATGAGTGTAGAGAACAAGAAAAAAAAAGAGATGCAAAGTCCCATTAAATATGGGCATGCAAATTAAAATTCTAATGCACATGAGGAAATCTACTTTCAAGACAGTCATCTCAAGCAATAGTTGGGACCTGAGCATATGTCCATGAAATTCAAATGATAGAATGATTTGGACATGACTTTAAAATAAATGTGTTTAAGAGCCTCAAAGATATAAAAGTAGAAATATTGGTTAAAAGGAAATTAACTTATGAAGTAAATTCAGACTGATATGTATTTCTGAAAAACAGGTGGATATGGTACAAAAAAAACAATTAAAAATTTTAGGAATAAAAAGTATCGAGGGAAGAATTACTAATTGGAAAATTAAACTGAGAAGTTCATCTGTAACCTAGCACAGAAAGATAAAGAGATGAAAAAGATAAATGGGTATTTAAAACGATGGTGCAAAATAGATTGAGAGGCTCAAACATATGTCTTGTGGGAGTTCTAGGAGTAGAGAATTGAAGAAATTGTATAGAAACAATAATAGCTAAGATATTTTTAGTTGTGCAGTAGTGGGAGAAAGAGAAATATGTTAAAATATGTCAGTAAATGTTATTAACTGCTTTATGTCTACTTTTTTAAAAATTAAAAAATTTATGGATTTATAGGTCTAGGCAACAACAAATGGAAACTATTAGTGGGGGAATAGGTATTTGTGGGAAGTTAAAACTTTTGAGATTCTTATCTTTTGTGGGGAGAAAAACAGAGGTGTTGAATAATTTTAGGGCTGATTAGAAAAAATATTTTCCTAAGTATTCAAGTTGAATACCTAAAGGTTTTCACCAAAAATGATAATAAAATCTATAACTTCCATACCATGAGACGTGTTGATATACATTTCAACTCACTTTTCTTCGGATGTTCCCCTCCTTGCATAGAGTCATGAACTTGCTCCCTTCTCTCCCTCAGATCTCCTGCTGAGACTCTCCACTGAGTAAACCCAACCAGAAGCCAGAAGGAAAGGGAGCTGGTTGATGTGTCCTTACAGGTCCACCTCTTGGGACACAGAGAATAATGAAGTGGGAGAGTTGATGTGGAAGCAGAAAGGAACTTATCTGGTATAACCTCATTACAAAGATAATTCTCATATCAATAAAAGTCTCTATATAAAAAACCAACACTTTGAAATCATTAGAATATAATGCAAGATTATCTTTATATCTAAGGGGTATGGAAATATTTCTTTTCCAAGATCCCAAAAACATACATCCCCAAAGACAGATGAGTTGGACTATAGTAGTATTAAGTTTTTTGAACAATAACACACACAATTAGCAAATATAAATAACACAAAAAAGTTAAATATCCAGGATATATAAATACTGTGAATCAATGAAATGGGCCAAATAACCAGTAGAATATGTAAACAATTATACAGCTGTTAAAGTGAACTAGTTGGATTTTCATGTATCAACATGGATAAATCTCAATACAAAATACTGAACTAACAACAACAACAAAAACCTCATGAAAGGATTATGTGTGTTGTAGTTCCATTCATGAAAATTAAGCTAAAAAACCAGAACATGCTGTGTATTGTTTTTAGATAGATACATAATAAATGGACAAACATATGGATTGGCTATAGTAAAGAAATCATATTTGTTACTTCTAAGTAAGAATGGAGAGGTATGGGAGTGGGGAATGTAACATAGGTGCTTGAACATAATCTCTAATGTTTTATTTCTTAAAAACATCTTAAGAAATATGAAAAGTCAGTTTTATTTAATTCAAGAAATATAATACATTGCATTATCCTTTTTTATTTTCTGTTTTTTAAAACTTAAGGAAAACACTTCAGTTAATCAATACAAAAATACTCTCTCAGATATATGAGAGTGATTAGGGTCATCATTAGACTGCACTAATTTTAATTCTATAGACCAAGTTCGTGGCTGAAGTTATGAAATTACTTTTGTGCTTTTCTGAACAAGCAAGAAATATTTCTTTCCAGTCTTTTTTTCCAATAACAAAAGAAAGACTTCAGCATTAAAAATAAACTCAGGAGTTTAGGAACTGAGCAGCCAGGAAGGGGTTCTTAATTCATGCATAAGTGTTAATTGATTTTTTAATTCAATAAGCAACATGCACAAAACAGTATTCTGGGCTATATAGATAAATACAGGAATTACCTAAGAGGAGAAAAGCAGGCAGCAGGAAATTAACATTCACTAAACACCTCGTGTGTGCCAGGCCCTAAATAGGAATTTTAGTGCACAGTCAGGCTACTAACATGGAGTCTTTTAAATCTGGTGTTTTAAAATATATACTTAGTATTTATTTAATTTGGAAGTTAGAAACTTGTGTCCTATCAATAAAAATTGAATATTCATGTTCCAAGTAAGGAATTTTTCCACAAACTAATTACCACAGCATTTAACTTGTTTTCAATAGTTTTTGTTGCACTTCTTTTGTCATTCATATTCTAAAGAAAGAGACACCTCACTTGGACAAAGGCGTGGAAGCTTCACATTTCATTTTGACTATACTTGAACTTTCTTTTATCTTTTCTGTTTGCAAAATATTTCCTATTATTTTTATTATTATTATTAGTTTCAGGTGTACAAAACAATGCAATAGTTATCTTTTTCGCCCCTCACAAAATGACAACTGCCCTTCCCCATCCACTGCCCCCCAACCCCCGATATCATACATATCTATTACAATTCCATTGACTCCATTCCCACACTGTACTCCACATCCCATGACTATATATGTATTAAATTATATTGGGTAGTCGAAAAAGTATGACGCATGTTTGCAACAGATGGCACTAGTTCATTTTTGGAAGTACTAGAGTCATTCACATCTATGATATTGCTATGTCATTTGACAGCTGACAGTTCTAGCTTCATTCTAAAAAAAAAATTGAGTGATTTGGTTGAGTTTTGGAGATTTTACAAGTTGAAGATGGAAGTTATTTCTCCAGTTTCTGACTTTCTGAACCACAAAATTTATTGGGTGACATCAAAGCTAAGAGCAAGGTCCTAAGGTTCAACTTTTGAGTTTTTCATTTCTGTTTGATCTTCGATGACAGCTGACTTTTTTTAAATTATTATTTTTATTGTGAAATACACATTTTTAGAATTAGTTTCAGCTGTACAACACAGTGCAATAGTTATACTTTTTATCCCTCGATGTGACAACCCTCCTCCCCCAATCAGCCACCCCACTTCTCCCCCTCCAATATCATACATATCTATTACAATTCCCTTGACTCCACTCCCACACTATACACCACGTCCCATGACTATATATATATTCAATTATAGTTGACATACAATATTATACAACATCAGCTTCAGGTGTACAGTGCAGTGATCAAGCCTCTACCCCATCCATGATGCGGTCTCCCTAGCAAGACATGTGACCATCTGACACCCTACAAAATATTTACAACGTTATTAATTATATTTCTCAAACTGTTTTTCATATCCCTGTGGCAATATTGTAGTTACTTATTTATGCTGTCTAATCCCTTCCCTTTCTCCCTCATCCCCACCCTGCTCCCAACTAGCAACCATCAGTTTTTCCTCTATATCTCTGAGACCATTTCTGTTTACTTTGCTCGTCCATTCATTTTTTTAGATTCCACATATAAGTGAGATCATATGGTATTTGTCTTTCTCTGACTGACTTATTTCACTTAACATGACTGACTTATTTCACTTAACATAATAGTCTCTAGGTCCATCCATATCGTGACAGCTGACTTTTGAATGTCCCAGTTTCCTCATCCGACAATTGAGACTAATACAAATACTAATACTATTGTAATACTAATTCTAATACTAATACTAATACTTAGCTCAGAGGTTTGTTGGGTAGGTAGGGAGGTAGACTAAAAATTAGGAAATAACACATCTACCTCACTTCAACAATGAGCAGCCATAAGCCTCTGCAAATGAAACCTCTTGATTTTTTAAAGATTTACAATTTAGGTGATAAAACAACTCATTTGTTTTTGGAAAATAGCACTATACATACACTGCACAGCCTTGTGCTTCAGATTTTCAGATCTGATGGCTTTAAGCAACGTTAGCTGCCTATTCTTTTGCCTGGGATGGTATACTTACACCTGGCTCAGAAAGGGTCAACTCTGTAAGGAGTGATTTTTAAATTTTCCACTTGAGGGCGCTGTCTACTTCTGTGAGAATTGGAACACCACAAATATTGGGTTACACAAGGAACCTTTTTGGGGAACTCAATTAAACTTGTACCATATTTCCAATGTATTCCAGTGACGTGTTAGCTCTCCTATTGATTGGTGCCTTGGGTCGATGCCATCCTGACCTATGCTGAGCACTTTATATTAGACATTTCATTACATTGCATTAATCTCAAATATTTTGGGGAGAATACTTATCCCAGTTTTATAAATGAGGAAACAACCTGAGAAAGGTTAAGTAAAACTCTCAAGTTGTCCTATCCAGTATGTAGTATAAAATTCATTTTTAGTTAGACTGAAAAGCTAGTTTACATTCTTCCATGTTTTCTCTCTTACATATGTATACACATGTTTACAAATATGTGTGTGTATATATATATGCATATACTATACATATATATGTATGTGTATGTGACTATATGTGTGAATATATCTAATATAAATGTAATTTTACAATTTAGTGTGCAAATACACATATAATATTTAAATTATATTTAAAAAAATTACATTTAGGTTGTATTTTAAAACTGGTCCCAATTAAATATCTTGATGAAGAAAATACACAGATACAACTGTTTGCCTTCAGAGGAAGTTCTGTTTTCTTGCTGAATAATGCAATCAATGTGCTAAAGCAGAGCCAGCATGTCCAACTGTTTTTATCAGATTGGCAAGCTATAAAAAAACGCCAAATTACTGTCTAGAAAGAAAACACATTTTTGTTGTTACCAAGAGCTGCTTTAACTAAAAGGAAAGCAACTTGGCATATTTTATAAGTGAGTCTTTTCCCCCATTTCTTGTAAAACTGAATTAGGTAAAGACTATAAAATTATTTACATTTCTAGAGAATCAATCCCCTGAGCAGATTAAGCCACTAATTTACATAAAGTTACTATTTCCTAACATAAGTAAAAGCAGAAGAGGCAGTATGCATTATTATTTCATTTGTATGCAAATATGTAAAAATTCCTCCAGGTAACCAAGGTGATGTTTGCTACCTCTTCTTTTTTAAATGGTGTCCAGATGGAATGATTTTTTTCCCCCCAAATTTCAAACTTGAGCAATTTCATTAGCAGCAAGGTGACTGAGAAAAGCATTGATATAATTATCACTTGAGCTTTGTGTAAGTGAGCAGTTTCTTCATAACCACTAGTAAGCATTTAATGGATGTCTGTGGTTTCTGGGGCATTGTGCTAAGCAGGTATAAAGCATATTTCCCAGTCTTTTTGAAAGTAGGGCTTCAAGGGAGTAAAACAGAAGTATTCTTAGTCTGAGAGGGAGGGCTGTGGGATGTGGGAGTAAGGGAGGTGGACAGTATGGAAAGGCTAGGCCCTGACCCCAGAATGATGCTGGATAGCCACGGAAGCACATTACTCCCCATCTTTTGGTACTTTAACAAGAAGCTGGCTCAGCAGGTCTGAGTTAGTTCAAGAGAAGAACAGGCTGATACTGGAGGCTGAACCCCCTTCCCCACCTCAACCATTCTAACGGTGCATCCCTCACCAGGAAGCCGCTATTAGTTTTGGCAGCCTCCATGTTTCCTACAGTGCTATTTGTCCCCTTTTCCTCTGTGTAGAGGGTTATGGAGTTAGATTGCTTCCACGGAGCTTTTGCATGTTGTATGCAGTTGAGCTGTGCCTGGCCTAGCTCAGCTTCTGTGAGATGAATAAGAGTTTGAGATATTATGTGTGCTCCACTACTTTTCTGTTTTTAATTTTTAAAAAAATACATGAGTGGTGCTAATGGTGTGTGTCATTGCGCTCCCTTCACATGACACATTTATTTATAAAATGCCTTGTGTGAGCAAGTAGAGCAAAGACTACCAAATCAGTTATATTAGAGTCACGGCAAAAATAATCTTTTCTTCAAAGTTGGGCATGTCACCTTGTGCTCGTAACCAAAGGACCAACTAATTCACAACGTGTGGATGTGTTTGCATAAATATTCCAATGGATTGACTGCTCTGTACATGGTTAAGAAGCCAGATCATGAAACAAGCTTTGATTCAGGCACAACAAAGCAGAAATTTTTTGAGAATACATCAGTGGAAGTGTTAATGTTAGATAACAATATGCTATAAATTTTAACACTGACCTTTAACATTCCAGAGTAGGAATTGCCAGAGGCTTGCTACTGTCATTGCCTCAAGTTCTAGTTCAACAAGCTTTCATTTGGTCCTCCAGAGGCACTACTGATGAAATCACTTTGAGAAATGTCAGAACTGGATAAAATATTTTCCCACATATTACGCCTGACAGGCAAACCTGGTGGGCTGATGTCAAAACCATAAAACCACATCCTAGACTTTTTTGAAATGTTTTACTTGTTCCCTCTATAAATACAGAGCCATTTAAGACTAACTGCCTAGCTGAGACCTCCATGCCCTTCAGAGGACATGTGGCGTTGATAACATTGATCACTGCTGCAGCTTTGAGATGAAGATGTTGCTTTCCAAAATCTCGAGACAAAATGGCAAAATTATGACATTTACTTTCAAACAGAGAAGTGTATAGCTCTATAAAAATTGTAAGCAGAGGGTCAGACAAAAAAATAGGCCAAAAAAACCCCCCCCCAAAAAACCCAAAACTTGGAATGTAAAGGCTCTTTGGCAATGACAACAATTTTAACTCAATGAAATATGTAATCAACTGAGTTTTTTCCATATTAAAATGTATTTATTTAAAAAAATCAAACAATATAAAAATACAATAAAACAGAACTGTCTTGCTTCGTTTTCTTAGTACCTTTTATTATTTTTAGTTTTACTATAATAAACTTTTATTAGTTTCTTTGGTATACTTCCATAGTTTCTCTATTCAAATGTAAGAAAATAGGTATTATATTTTATCTTATCCCCACCTCTCTTTCATATGCTTCAAAAAGTGGCACCTTGCTTTTTTCATTTAACAATGTATAGTAGAAAGATTTTTCCATATCAAACTTGTCTTCTATCCCCATTTTAAGAAATAACTGCAAAGCATTCCATTGTAGGGATGTAACAATTTAAATGGTCTCCCATTGAAGGACATCTGTGTGGTTGTTAACTTTATTCAATTGCAGACAACATTGCAATGGATATCTCTGAATATATATCATTCTGCTTGTGTACAATTGTATCTGTAGGATAAAGTCTGTAAAATTGAATCCAGGTAATTTATAATTTTGAAAGTTCTTGCCAAATTGCTCTCAATAGGTTAAACTAACTTGGGGTCTCAGCAGCAATTTATGAGTCTCATTATTACAATATGTCAGACGTGTTTTGGTTTTTAATAGATAAAAAAATGTTTGGGTTTTCTGGATAAAAATAGCATCAATGTAGTTTTAATTTGCATTTTTCTTATGATAAAGTTAAACTCTTTCAGAAGCTTAGGGATCGTTCATATTTCCTTATTTCTTTTTCTGTGAACCATCTATACATATACTACGCCTATTTCCCTATTGAGTTACTATTTTCTTTCTTAGAAACTTCCTTAGGAATCTATTTATAGTAGGGAGATCAATATTTTATTTCTGGGATATAATTTTCTTCTGTCTTTTGATATTTTTTCTGCAGATGGTTTGTTTTTAATTATAATTTTTATTAATACAGCGCATTAATCTTTTATTCTATGGCTTCCAAACTTTGAATACAAGTTAGAAAGACCTTGCCTACTTCAAAGCAATAAAATAAATTTCCCCAAGTTCTAGTGGTTTGTTATATATATAAATTATAGTTATTAACACATAAAGGTAGTAAAATTAAATAAATATGTAACATAAAATATTAAGAATACAAATAAATTAACAACATGTAACAGTTAATATGTGATTATCAATAAAACATCAAATATATACATTTACAACTTTGACACAAGATTTGTGAGTTTTATTTTTTATATTTCCAAGTAAAAAAGGATTTTTACTTCCTGATTTTAGCTATTTCTATATTTGTATGAGGTGTGATAAAAAACTATGGTGAATGTTTAAATAAAAAAATTTATTATAAGTGCGATCATATGGTATTTGTCTTTCTCTGTCTGACTTATTTCACTTAACATAATGAGGCGATTAGAAGACACAAATTGGTAACCACATGATTGCCACAGGGATATGAAAGACAGTATGGGGAATATAATAATAATATTGTAAAGATTTTGTAGGGTGTCAGATGGGCACTTGTCTTATTAAGGAATCCATTTCATGGACGGTGTAGATGACTGACCACTGTGCTGTACACCTGAGGTTGGGTTGAAGCTGAATAATAATGAATGTCAACTATAATTTAATATATGTATATTGTCACAGGATGTGGAGTACAGCATAGGGAATAGAGTCAATGGAATTGTAACAGCTATCTATGATGTCAGAGGGGTAGTACATTGGGGGGCAGGGGTTATCGCTGTGTGAGGGGTGTAAATGTCTAACTATTACATTGTTATGTACACCTGAAACTAATAAAAAAATTCTAAAGAATTGAAAATAAAATTATCATAGTAGAAGGCACATTGCTGTAAATCCCCCTCAAAATACTTCCCCTCTCTTTGAACACATTTACTCCTTCGTTCTTGCCACTTTGTGAAGCAGTTCTGGAAGTCCTCTTTCGTGAGTGTCTTTAGTTGCTCTGTCGTGGTTGCCTCAATGTCCTAAATCGATTCAAAATGTTTACCTTTCCTGGTCATTTTGACTTTTGGAAAGAGCTAGAAGTTGCACAGTGCCAGATCTGGTGAATAAGATCGATAAGGACACACCATAATGTTTTTATTTGACAGAAATTGCCATACCAGAAGTGATGTGTGACACAGAGGGTTGTCATGATGGAGGATGAAACCGTTTGATCATTTCATGTTAATGCATTATTTGTGATCCAGGATTTATGGCACTCTTTAACTGTAGCTCACACCTGACTGACTGCATTGAACAAGTTGAAACTTATCACACCTTGTTACTAAGGCTCCACCTGCTGCTTCCTGTACCCTGCCTTTCTGTTGGATGGCACTCAGCAGCATTCACTGTAATGTTTGATCACAATTCATATGTTATGATCAGAGAATATTTCTGTATTCTTTCTACTTTTAAAAATTTATGGTGTTTTTTTGCATGTGGCCTAATATCTTCCTATTAACACATTTCAATTTTTGCTTATATCTTCTGTATTATTGGGTTGTCAGAAAAGTCATGATGCATTTTTGCAACGAAAAACAGAAAAAACAAGTCATGACTTTTCCAACAACCCAATATTAGGTGCTTTAAAAAGTTGTCATGTTAAGAGATGTATAGATATTAATTACTTTAAAATATTTGTTGTGATTTGTGATTATTCATTTAGATTTATAAAGTCCCCTTTTTGACTTTTAATACATTGGCCTGAATTCTGTGTCATCTGATAGTAATATCACAATCCCTGTCATTTTTTTCTTTTTCGGATTGTGTGGTATGCCTTTCACTATTCTTTTATCTTCAAACTTTCTCAATCACTTTGTTTTAGTAGTATTTATACACACAATACAGAATTAGGTTTGTATTTATAGTTCAATCTAAAAATTGTTTTCTGTTTCTCAATGAATTATGTTTGTTAAAATGGGAAATATATTTCATTTCTTTGTAGCTAATTTTAATCAGATTTCTCTTTTTTCAAAAATATATTTGTCTGTGTCTGTATTTCATGCACCACAACCTGCATATACAATTTGTGTTCCATGTGTTGTAATTTTATCTCAATTTGTTTGCCTTTCAATTCTACCACCTTATTCAATACATTCTTTTGAAAATTAGTTTTATGTAGTCATATGTACCAGTCTTTCCCTCTGTGATTGTGCCCTTGATTTAATGCTTGGAAATTCCTTTCTCACTTTGAAAATGATAAATACATACATACATTTTATTTTAGAACCTTTAGCTTTGCATACATTTAAATTTAAACCCTTCTAATCTCTGTGGAGTTTATTTTGATGTATGGTGTGAGACAGAGCTCTGATGCTATTTTCCCCCAAGTTGCTAGTCATTAGTGTTGACAACATTAATTGAAAATCCTTTCCATTCTGATGTGAAATGTCACTTTATTGAAAGTTGAATTCCCATGGACCTATTTCTAGATTTTCGTCCAATTGAGCTGTCTCTTTCTGTGTTATTGCCAGTGTTTTAATACATTACATAGTTTTACATGGTTGATATACCAGTTGTTAATTTTGTATTCTACTTTTTTCCCCACATACCATCATATCACAAACATTTCTTCACACTGTTAAAAAGTTTATAAGAACATACTTTTTATGGCTATAACATGTCATCACAAAAATGAAAGAAAAAAGCTGAATTATACCAGTTTCCATCAAGTCTAGGATGTCATTAATTTTAAGACAACATTATTTTATGTACTACTAAGAAAAAAGTACTGCCAGTTAAACTATGACATGCCATTGTTGTTAAGACACATCCCTGTTTTAGAGAGGTTAAACTGAAAAAAATGCGTGCTTTAGAATTTCAGAAAAAGACAGAGATGAAGCATATATTTATTTAGATCTCTTTTGATTTGACAATGACTAATTAAATAAATTAGTTACAGCCTGACTTCTAGATAGAATGGAGTGTTACTGGCTTTGGTAGTAGTGGGAAATTGATAAATTATGTGCTGGCTTGTAAACCTTTCTGCTTGAAAGTAGTAGGCATCATTTTTACTCACTTTTCATTGGCTCAAGCAAATTATTACCATGTTTAACTTGAAAGCAGGGGAAGGGCAGTACAATTATACCTTTGATCTGGAAACATGAGACCAGTAATATTTGTGTATAGCTTATGATTATCACATGAAGTTCTTGGACGTTTTGATTTTTTGATTTCCAAGCTCACTGCTTAGGTTATTTAGGAGGTCTTGATTTGAGGACTAGGTTATACTAGAGAAATACGGTCCAATACTTTTTGACATTTTCACTCATTGACAGGCTGACTTGGATTATATTTTTGCATCTGTGAACAAAATATATTTTGGATATGCAGAAAATTTGAATATCAAAAATACTTGTCTAATGGTATAATGATAATTATAACAATGATAATGATGATGATAACAATGGGGAAGATAATGATAGAAAAAATGTGCCTGAGAAGTGTAATTATAGTATGGCAAATGGCAGAGCTTCATTTAAAGGCCAATAACATTATTTTATGGCACTAGATGATCTCTCTGGAATAGCAGTTTGGAGCATCACTGACCAGAATGCTTGCACTTGTGATTTATGGAATAATCTTATATTTTTTTGCTCATTCATATATATAAATATATAAAGATATGTTATATAAATGTATAATTTACTTTCCAAATCACAGTTTTCTTTCTCTTTATTATTGTAAGTACTTTTGTTGGAGTTTACTTTTTGATATTATTTTAAACACAAGAGCTATTAAAACGACATCTACAACTTTAAAACTGTATTAACATGTCATAGCACTTTGTATGGTACCTTAACCATAGGAAGTGTTCAAGTTATATTTGTTGAATGACTCCCCATGAAAAGGATTTTTAGGACTGAAGACGAATTGTACTCTAGATCTCCTATCACCTTCAACATAACCGATAAGCCAGTGAAAGAACTGAAATTTTGGGGAAAGCAGATATTTGCTCCTTGTGTTCATTAATTAAAATTAGTCATAATAAAATTCTGGTTTAGATCAGACTTAATGTAAGAAAACAGAAATACTTTTTTCTGGTGAATCTTAAAGAAACTGAAAGAAAACACCAAGTGCTATTTATTGAGCATTTAACTTGTGTTAATAATTTTATCCTATTAGTAACTTAATGAAGTTAGAAATATTATTATACTTATACCCATTTTCTGATGAGAAAACTTTCCTGACATTTCAGGTAGCACAATTATGGAACTATGATTTGTACCCAGAAAGTCTAACTCCAGAACCCATTATGCTAGAGATGACCCTGCCACCATGATTGAAAAAGTTTCCATCACTGTATTCAAACTGCATTTTGTTCCAAGATAAAAATTACAAAGACATGAAGAAGAATCACTATGGAGAATAATGACCCTAGTGTTTACTTTGTAGGTTTGAATTTATAAAGCTAGTTCTCTGGTTTTTCCCTATGTATTTAACATGCAATAATATCTCAGTTCTACCTTGATTATGTACCAAATGCTAAGCTCCTGATAACTAAAAACCTGATTAGTTTAAGAGAATTTCTTACTTTTCCACTTACTAGTAAATTGATGGTATCTTTTATTGTTTTTTAACTACTATGTTTGAAAAGATCATTTCCATTTTATTGCAGATACAATTAGGAGCTGTTCTCAACTACAATAAACTGTTATAAATCATGAGTAGGCTTAACCTTAATATCATTTTCATGGCAGAAGAGAGTGAATTTTTATACATGATGTGAGCTATGGGTCCAACTTTATTCTTTTGCTTGAGGCTATCTAGTCCCAGCACCATTTGTTGAAAAGGCCGCTCTTTCCCTATGGAATGGTGTGGCATCTTAGTAAACAATTAGTTTACCCTAACTGTTTTGGTTTATTTTTGGACTTTGAATTGTATTCCATTGATTGGCATGCCCATCCTTATGCCAGTACCACACAGTCTGACATACTGATGGATTACTGTTGCATTATAAGCATTGAAATTAAGAAGTATAAATCCTCCTTTTAATTCTTCTATTTCAAGATTATTTTGGCTATTCTAAGCCCCTTGCAATTCCATATGCGTTTTACAATTGACTTGCTAATTGCTAAAAAATAATCAGCTTTGATTTTCATAGGGATTACATTGAATCTATAGATCAGTTTGGAGTGTATCACCTTCTTAACAATGTTAAGTTTTCTGATCCAGGAACACGGAATGGTTTCCCATTTATTTAGATCTTTGTTAATTTCTTTCAACAAAGTTTCATAGTTTTTAGAGAATAACGTCTGCATTTCTTTTATTAAATTTATTCTCATTTTATTTCTCTTGATGTTATTGAAAATGAAATTTTATTTTTATTTTCAGATTATCTACTGCAAATGTATAGAAATAAAATTGATTTTTGCATATTGATGTTGTATTCTGAAAATTTGCTGAACTCACTTATTAGTTCTGATAGTTTTTTAGTGGATTATTTAGGATTTTCTTTATGTAAGATCACACCATCTATGAATAGATATGGTTTTACTTCTTTTTCAATCTGGATGCCTTTTATTGTTTTTCTTGAGAAATTAATCAGGTGAGAATTTCCAATATGATGTTAAATGGAAGTGTTGAGAGTGGTTATCTTCTCTTGTGCCTCATCTTGGGTAAGCATCCAATCTTTCACCGTTAAATATGAGACAATTGTGAATTTTTCCTAGATACCCTATATCAGGTAGATTGAGGAGTTTCCCTTTTATTCCTAGTTTGTGGAGTATTTTTTTATCATAAAAGGTGTTAAATTTTGTTAAATGTTTTTTCTGTATCTATTGAGATGATTGTATGATTTTAAAAAATTCTATTATTATTATGTATTAACATTAATTGATTTTCAGATGTTATACCAATCTAGTATTATAGGATAAATCCCACTATAGTGTGTAATTCTTTTTATATGTTGTTAGATTTGGTTTGCTAATATTTTATTCAGGATTTTACATCCACATTCATAAGAAATATTGGTCTGTAGTTTTTTCTTGTGTAGCTTTCCTTTTTTTTTTTCTGTTTTCTTTGCCACATTTTAGTATCAAGATAATACTGATCATATAAAATGAGTTGGGAAGTTCTCTCTCCTATTCTAATTTTTAGAAAAGTTTGGGAAGAATTAGTATTAATTCTTCTTTAACTGTTTGGTAGAAATCAGCAGTGAAGCCATATCAGGCTAGGCTTCTTTGTGAGTAGTTTTTTAAAATTATAGGGTCAATCTCTTCACTTTTTAGAGGTTTGTTCAGACGGTGTATTTCTTCTTGAGTCAGTTTTAGTAGTTTGTATATTTCTAGTAATTTTTCAATTTCTTCTAAGTTATCTAATTTGTTAATTGCAAATTCTCACAGTGTTCCTTTATAATCCTTTTTATTTATGTAAAGTTGGTAGAAATATCTGTTCTTTCATTTTTTATTCTAGTAATTTGAGTCATTTCTCTTTTCCTCTTGGTAAAACTAGGTAAAGTTTAGTTAATTTTGTTCATCTTTTCAAAGAAACTGATTTTCTTTTCTGTATATAGCTGTAAGAAACATTCAGACCTGTAGAGAATTTCTATAAAAATTTATTTGATCCAAATGAGGATATACCTGGAAGCAGAGCTCAACAGACTGAGGTAACTGCTTCAGAGAATAACAGTTTGAAGTTTCTTTTATGCATTTGAGATTACAGGTAGTTAAGATTATGTGCTCTCTTGTGAGTGGTAAAGAAAAGGCAAAGAAAACTTTTACTAAAAAGTGATATACCTGGGTATGACTACCCACCATGACCTTCCCAGTTAGGAATTTATGATTAGATCACCCTGTGAGGTTACTTTCCACAGAACCTTTTTTTTTCCATCCACATCTATTTCATTAATTTCCACTCCAACCTTCAACATTTCTTATGTTTGCTTTAGGCTTAATTTGCTCTCTTTTTCCAATGTCTTAAGGTAGAAGTTTAGATTAAAATTTGAGATACATGTGTCTCCTGCCTTTCAAAAGTTTACTTTATGCCACTACACTTATATGAAAGACCTACATTAGTACTTTTTTTGCTAATCAAAAAAAATCCAAAAAGGATTTTTGCTTTCATGTAAAAAAGGTAAAAAACAAAAATAGCATTCAGGATTTATTTTGTAGTGATCCATTATAGAGGCAGTATACACCCTGAACAGGGAGAGTGGCACTGCCAGACTCCTTCCCAGGGAATTGCACTCAGCATCTCAACATTAAGCCACCATATCTTTGATGTGTGTCAGTGAGCATCTGTTCTTTATCTCAATTTCTTTTGTACAGTCTTGCACCACATATGATGTTTCATTCGGTGATGAACTGCATATATGACTGTGGTCCCATAAAGTTATAAAAGAGCTGACAATTTTCTATTGCTTAGCCTCATGATGTCATAGCTATCATGATGTTTTGGCATAGTACATTATACAAATACCATTGTGTCACAATTGCCTACAGCATTATCTATGGTAATATGCTGTACATGTTTGTAGCTTAGGAGCTGTAGGGAGACAGAATTTTTCACTCCAAAATATGTCTCTTTGGCATAAGGATTGTTTCAGTCTTTTAATTTTAAGAAACAGCAGACAGGGGAGAATGCCAAGTAGAAGTTACCCTTTGTAAAAGACATTTACATTTATAAGGGAAATCTCCTTTCTAAGGGTATCTCCTTGGTTCTGCCATGATGAGGGGGATGACCTTATCTCATTGATAAGATACTCTTATCAATGCTGACGTAAATCTGCACAACAACCTTACCCTTGTTTACTGTGTTTACTGTCCCATAACTGATGCCCTCCACCCAAACATCTTTTTTTGTCTTCAGCTAAAGATGATATTTAAGGTGGTGGCTTTAGCCATTTTGGCCAATTAGTTTTTCTGAGTCTCTCTCACGTATACAGGAAGCATACATATTGTTAAACTTTTGTTTGCTTTTCTCTTGTTAATCTGTCTTTTATTTCATGATGTCTCAGCCAAGAACCCAGAACTGTAGAGGGAAATTATTTTTTTCCCCTACAGAGCAATAGGCTATACCTTATAGTTTAGGTGTGTAGTAGCCTATACCATCTAGGTTTGTGTAAGTGCACACTGTGATATTCACCCAATGATCAAATAGCCTAACAGTGCATTTCTCAGAATGTATCCCTGTCATTAAGTGGCACATAACTATATATTCCTTAACAAGATGCATCCTCAGGTAATTGTTTCTTTGTTTTATGCCTTTTCAGCTTCAAAAAGGTTTCACAGGAATGCTCTTTTTTGGATAGTGGGAGAAACCTGTATTTGATATTTCTTCTTTTTCAACATAGACATTTACAACTACAGTAAGTCCTCGACTTACGAACATTCAAGTTGCGAACTTACACAGATATGAACGCATCTCGCATTTCGAACTCTCGTAGATGCAAACAAATCGTGGAAGTAGCTCACATGTCTGCTGGACATTGTCACAGCTGTGCTGCAGTGTGATAGTGTACAGCAGTACAGTGCTCAATCAGTGCCCAGGATGTCCGGAAGCATAGAGGAAAAGCAGCGGTGATGTGGAGGGGATTGCTAGGAAGCACAAAGCAATAACCATGAAAACAAAAGTGAAAATAATTGAGAGATTGGACCAATAGAAAAGATGGTACACATCACTCATTCTTATAACATGAATCATTCAACCATTGGCTTTACATTGTATATTTGTGTCAAAGGTTTATAAGACTCATTTTGTCAGAGTACGAATATATCCAATTTACAAATTTTCTCCTGGAATGGAACTCGTTTGTAAGTCGGGGACTTACTGTATAAATTTTCCTCTACAATACCCTGATTCCAAAACCATACAAAAACACTACAAAAAAAGAAAACTATAGGATAATATCCCTGATGAACATAGATGAAAAAATCTCCAACTGAGATAGGAAAATGATAGGGAAATTGCCATGGTAGAGGGAATCAGGATGGAAACTATAACAAAACCAGGGGAATAATTTTATTAGCTAACAGATAGGTTTAAGTCACAGGACCCACCAGAGTGACAAGGCCAGGTGAGGGAGGAGGAAGGCCTTTTTTTCCAAGTCAGGGATTCCCAGGTAGAATGCATGTCGCCAAAGAGGTTATTTAACATAACATAAGACTGTCAGGAGTCCTTCAAAGCCGGTCTTTGCTAACATACTCCTCTCAGAGCAGATACATTGATTACTCTGATTAAGCTCTAAGGACACCAGGCAGTTTTGAAAAAACACTTCCTCCGGGCTGAACAACAAATGTGGCTCCAAAAGGCACCAGCCAGCCCCTCTCCCCAGTCATACAAAAGGGATAAAATCCAAAGCTTTTGCCCTAACTAGCAGGCATCCCAGTCGGTACCCCCTCTCATTTTGAGAGCTGTTACTTTCTACTCTAATAAACTGTCCTCTGTTGCAAACTTTACCTCTCTGGTCCATGTCTCCATTCTTCTGTGTTACAAGACCATGAATCCTGGCGTGTACTTATACATACATACACACACACACACACACACAACACACACACATAAAAAAATCCTGCATCACAACAAGATATTAGTAAACCAAATTCAGCAATACATTAAGAAGATAATACACCATGATCAAGTGGGATTTATTCCTGATATGCAAGGTTGTTTCAACAGCCACAAATCAATTAAAGTGATACACCATGTAAACAAAATAAAAGATAAAAATCATATGATCATATCAACAGATGCAGAAAAAGCATTTGAAAAAAAATTCAACATACATTTATGATAAAATCTCTCAGCCAAGTGGGAATAAAGGGAACATAGCTCAACATAATAAAGGCCATATATGATAAACCCACAGCTAACATCATACTCAATGGGGAAAATCTAAAAACATTCTCCTTAAGATCAGGAACAAGACAAGGATGTCCACTTTCACCACTTTTATTTAACATAGTATGGAAAGTCCTGGCCACAGCAACCAGACAAGACAAAAAAAAATGTATCCAGATTGAAAAAGAAGTAAAATTGTCATTATTTGCAGATGACATGATATAATAGAGAACCCCAAAGAGTCCACCAAAAAACTATTAGAACTGATCAATGAATTTAGTAAAGTAGCAGGATACAAATTAATATTCAGAAATCAGTTGCATTTTTATACACCACTAATGAACTATCAAAAAGAGAAATTAAGAAAACAATCCTATTTATAATTGAATAAAAAAAGGAATAAATTTCACCAAGGAAGTAAAACACCTGTACTCAGACAATTATAAGACATTGAAGAGAGAAAATAAAGAAGATACAAATAAATGGAAGCATATACCATACCCATGGATAAGAAGAATTAATATAGTTAAAATGTTCAACTACCCAAAGTAATCGATAGATTCAATGCAATCCCTATTAAAATACCAATGGGATTTTTCACTGAACTAGAACAAAATCCTAAAATTTATATGGAACCACAAAAAAACCCCAAATAGCCAAAGCAATCTTGAGAAAGAAGAACAAAGTTGGAGGTACCATGCTACCTAATATGAAACTCTACTACAAGGCCGTAGTAATCAAAATAGCATGATATTGCCATAAAAACAGGCTCAAAGATCAATGGAATAGAATAGAGAGCCCAGAAATAAACCCATGCTCATATAGTCATTTAATCAATGACAAACAAAACAAGAATATACACTGAAGTAAAGATATTCTATTCAATAAATGGTGCTGGGTAAACTGGACCATGTTCTCATTCCAATCACAAGAATAAACTCAAAATAGATTAAACACTTAATCTTAAATGTAAGACCCAAAGTTATGAAACTACTAGAAAAAAACATAAGCAGTCAACTCCCAGACATTACTCATAGTAATAGTTCTACTAATATATCTCCTCAGGCAAGGAAAACAAAAGAAAAAAACAAATGGGACTACATCAAACTGAAACGTTTTTGCACAGCAAAGGAAACCTTCAACAAAACAAAAAGACTTCCTACTGAGTGCACGAATATATTCGCCAATGATGCATTTGATAAGGGGTTAATATCTAATATTTATAAAACACTCATACAACTCAACACCAAAAAAATCAAACAATCCAACTAACAAATGGACAGAGGGCCTGAATAGACATTTCTCCAAAGAGGACATACAGATGGCCAGTAGACATATGAAAAGATGCTCAGTGTCACTAATAATCAGAGAAATGCAAATGAAAACCACAAGGAGATATCGCCTCACATCCGTCACAGAATGGCCATCATCAATAACTTAACAAACAACAAGTGTTGGTGAGTGTATGGAGTAAAAAGAACCCTTGTGCACTGTTGGTGGGATTGCAAATTGGTGCACCCACTATGGAAAACAGTATGGAGGTTTCTTAAAAAATTAAAAATACAGCTATAATACTTTATGACCCAGCAATTTCACTCCTGGGTATTTATCCAAAGAAATCCAAAATAATTATTTGAAAAGATATAGGCACCCGTATGTTCACTGCAGTGCTATTAACAAGAGCCAAGACATGGAAACAACCTAAAGGCCCATAAATAGTCAATTGAATAAAGAAGAGCTGGTACATATATACAATGGAATATTACTCTGCCACAAAAGAGAATGAAATCTTACCATTTGCAAAATATGGATGAACCTAGGGGTTATTATGCTAAGTAAAATAAGTCAGACTGAGAAAGACAAATACTATATGATTTCACTTATATGTGGAATCTAAAGAACAAAATAAAAGAACAAACAAAGCAGAAACAGACTCATACAGAGAACAAACTGACGGTGACTAGATGGGAGGGGAGTTGGAAGTCTGGGTAAGAAAGTTGAAGGGATTTTGAAGTACATATTGGTAGTTGTGAAAGAGTCATGGGGATGTAAAATACAGTATGGGAAATATAGTCAATAAAATTGCAAAAACTATGTATAGTGGCAGATGGGTAGTAAATTTATTGAAGGGATCATTTTATAAATTATATAAAATGTCTAACCACAATGCTGTACATCTGAAACTAATATAAAATAATATTTAATGTCAACTATAATTAAAAAAATAGTCACAGGGATGTAAAGTACAGTACAGGGAATATAGTCAATAATATTGGACTAACTATGTATATTGTCAGATGAGTAGTAATAGACTTATCAAAGTTATCACTTCATGAGGTATACAAATGTCTAATCACTATGTTGTTTTGTATACCTGAAACTAATAAAAAAATATTCCTCTAAGTATTGCTTTAGCTGCATCCCATAAGTTTTGATATGTTGTGACTTTATTTTAATTTATCTCAGATTATTTCTGATTTACTTTTTTATATCTTCTTTGACCCATTGGTTAAGAATGTGTTGTATTTGTGAGTTTCCTTAATTTTTCTTTTTTATTGATTTCTAATTTTATTTTATTGTGCTAAGAGAACAAACTTAGTATAATTTCTGTTTTTTAAGCTTACTAAAGTTTGTCTTATGGCACAGCATATGGTCTATTCTGGAGAATGGCTCACTTTCACTTTTGCACTTGAGAAAAATATATGTTCTGTTGTTGGTTAGAGTATTTTATTGATGTTTATTAGATATAGTTGGTTTACGGTGTCATTCAAATCCTCTATTTTCTTGTTGATTTTCTGTCTAGTTGTTTTTATGTGTTATTAAAAGCAGGATCTTCAAGTCTTCAACCATTCTTGTTGAATTGTCTATTTCTCCTTTCATTTCTGTCAGTTTCTGCCTTATATATTTTTGTTGCTCTGTTATTAGGTACATACACATTTATAATTGTTATATATTCCTGATAGATTGACCTTTCTATTATTTTAAAATGTCTTTCTTTATCTCTAGTATCATTTTTTAAAAGTCTATTTTGTTCAATAATAGTATAGCTACTCCAGCTTTCCTGTAGTTGTTGTTTGCATGATGTATCTTTTCCCATTAGTTTACTTTTAATCTATTTGTTTCTTTGGTAAGTGTTTCTCCTGTAGATAACAAGTAGTTGACACATGTTTTTTAATCCAGCCTGACAATCTGTACCTTTTGATTTGTTTGTTTAATCCATTCACATTCAGCATAATTAATATAGTGATAAATTATGTCTACTATTTTAGATTTTGTTTTCTATGTGTCTTGTCTTTTTTTGTTCTAATATTTCTCCTGTATTGCTTTCTTTCGCATTGAGTGAATACTATTTTTTTTTAAAGATTTTATTGGGGAATTGGGGGAAGGGAACAGCTTTGGGGAACCGGAAAGGGGAACAGACAAGTTGCTGTCCTTTTTGTTCTTCAGTCTAGTTGTGGAGGACATCGCTTCACTGGCCCATGTTGGTATTATCATTGTTCTCTTCCTGGGTGAGGCAGTCACTCGTTGGCCATTGGATGGGCTCTTACAGAGGCTCACAGCAACTCATGAAAGTGCACACCAGCTGCCAGTCAGTCCAACTGCAGCCTACACTGTCACCGGTGACTCATGGCAGCCCAGCTCCAGGTCGAGCTGTTGTTCACTATCTTAGCTGTAGAGGGCGCAGCATCACTGGCCCGCATGTGGGATCCAAACCGGGACCCTGCTGCTCAGAGCTGACGTCCCAAGCCAACTCCTAATCAACGCGCCATTCAGCTGGCCCGAGTGAATACTTTCTAATATAACATTTTAGCTTCATTATTTATTTCCTCACTATACTTTTGAGTTATTAGTGATGTTTATTAGTGATATCTCTAGGGTTTACCATATATAGTTTTTAATTTCTCAGAATCAGCTTCAGATTATGCTAGCTTAATCCTAGTAATATATAGAAAACACCACTCCTATATAACTGTATTCCCTTTCTCCCATTTTTGTTTTATTATTGTTATACTTATCTCATCTGTTAATGTATAAACCCAATAATAACATTGTGTTAATTATTAGTTTAACATCTGTAGTTATTCCTTTAACCTATTACATCTTTGCTGTCTCCTACCTCCTCTGTGCTGTTATTAACAAACATATTACTCATATATTACATTTCCATATGTTATAAATCCAATAATACTGCCTATGTATATGTTATTGTATGCAATTGTTTTTTTAATTATTTAAAAGAAGAAAATTTAAAAACACGCAGTAGTAATGTCTTTTATAATTACATTATTACCCCTATTGGTAGCTTTTGTTTGTTCATGTGGATTTGAATTACTATCTGAGGTCACTTGCTTTCAGCCTCAACAAATTCCTTTAATATTTATTGTAAGGTAGGTCTATATATATATATATATATATATAT